>NC_079451.1:347500-365000 GCF_903798145.1 Danio aesculapii | reverse complement strand
CTATTCTGGCCAAAGGACAAAGGGCCGCTGTTAATCATGCAAACACTCTTTGTTTCAGTGTGTGTTGTACATCACGCTGACGTGTGTGACACATGAGCACGTGCTGAGATCAGTGTGTGTGTTGGATTCCATCAGCCCTGCTCCGTCAACCGTGACGTGAAGAAAACAACGTCCTGGCAATCCGCACAGCCCAGATTAAAGGGATATTTCACTCAAAACATGAGAGTTCTGTCATCGCTTCACTCCCAGCCAATCAGCCGGCTGGATGCAGCACAAGTCATAAACCCGCCTCCTCCATGTTAACCAATGAGACTTGAGTCCAAATTAAAATATTACTCACAAAAGACGGTTTTGGTGAATGAAGGCCGCTGTTATCACGCTGATGCATGTTCAGATGTTGGTTTCGTAAACCAGTCCAGTCAATCCAGCACATTAATGCTATAAAAATGGGGTGTGTCTTCATGATTGACAGGTGTCATTGATTTATTAACAGTCTATGAGAGGATGATGTCATGCTGATTGGTGACGCCAATAACGTCATAAATTGTACCATGGCAACAATATATCAACAGTGTTTATATACATTTGGTGAAACACTCACCCAGCAGTGAGAGTACATAAATAAATGTGCATCATTTCAAAATAGGTGACATGGTGGCTCAGTGGTTAGTACTGTAGCCTCACAGCAAGAAGGTTGCTGGTTTGAGTCCTGGCTGGGTCAGTTGGTGTTTCTGTGTGGAGTTTGCATGTTCTCCCCGTGTTGGCGTGGGTTTCCTCCGGGTGCTCCGGTTTCCCCACAGTCCAAACACATGCGCTATAGGGGAATTGATCAACTAAACTGGCCGTAGTGTATGAGTGTGTGTGTGGATGAGTGTGTATGGGTGTTTCACAGTAATGGGTTGCAGCTAAAAGGGCATCCGCTTCGTAAAAAACCTATGCTAGAATAGTTGGTGGTTAATTCCGCTGTGGTGACCCCTAAAATAGAGACTAAGCTGAAGGAAGATGAATGAATGAATTTCATAATAATAATAATAATAATAATAATAATAATAATAATAATAATAATAATAATAATAATATTAATATTAATATTAATATTAATATTAATATTTATATTAATATTGATATTAATATTATTATTAATAATAATAATAATGATATTAATAATATTATTATTAATAATAATAATAATAATAATAATAATAATAAACAACAACAACAATATAATAATAATAATAATAAGAATAATAATATTAATAATATTAATAATAATAATAATATAATAATAATAATAATATAATAATATTAATATTAATTATAACATATTAATATTGATATTAAATTATATTATTAATAATAATAATGATATTAATAATATTATTAATAATAATAATAATAATATAATAATAATAATAATAATAATAAAAACAACAACAACATAAATAATAATAATAAGAATAATAAATATTAATAATATTAATAATAATAATAATAATAATAATAATAATAATAATAATAATAATAATAATAATAATATTAATAATAATAATAAATAATATAATATTAATATAATAATAATAATAATAATAATAATAATAATATTAATATTAATATTAATATTTATATTAATATTGATATTAATATTATATTAAATTAATAATAATGATATTAATAATATTATTAATAATAATATAATAATAATAATAATAATAATAATAATAAAACAACAACAACAATAATATAATAATAAGAATAAAATATAATAATATTAATAATAATAATAATAATAATAATAATAATATAATAATAATAATAAAATATAATATTAATATTTAATTAATATTGATATTAATATTATTATTAATAATAATAATAATGATATTATAATATTATTAATAATAATAATAATAATAATAATAATAATAATAATAAAACAACAACAACAATAATAAATAATAATAAGAATAATAATATTAATAATATTAATAATAATAATAAGAATAATAATAATAATAATAATAATAATAATATTAATAATATTAATAATAATAATAATAATAGTAATAATAATAGTAATAATAATAATAATAAACAACAACAACAATATAATAATAATAATAATAATAATAATAATAATAATAATATTAATAATAATATTAATAGTAATAATAATAATAATAATAATAAAACAACAATAATAATAATAATATATATTAATAATAATATTAATATTATTAATAATAATATTATTAATTATAATAAGAATAAGAATAATAATAATATTAATAATAATAAGAAGAAGAATAAAAATAATACTATTAATAATAATAATAATAATAATAATAATAATAATAATAATAATAATAATAATAATAATATATAAATGCAGGGTATTAGTCTTCATTTAATTAAACAAATGAATGCTACATGATCATTTTTATGTTTTATTTGTGTGCAATAATTGTATATGTGTGTTCCATTATGGCCATAAATATATGTAAACATACTTGTACATATTTGTAATTCCAGTTGCTGAAAAAACACATATATGTAAGGGCCTTACACTGAAACATATGTTGACATCTATATTATATTGAGAAATCCCAAGATGAACTTGTATGTCATATATATGTGATTTGCATATATTGCCATATTTCAATATGGGGTTACACTGAAATATTTGTTCATAATTTGCCACAATACTCCAGTTAGCGGAGTTGATGTCGGGATTTTCAATGATTTAGTTGATGTCAAAATGATTCACTCTCTTCTCTGTCTTTGTTTTATTTCAGCTAGAATAAAAGCATTGCGTAAAACCATGTTAAGGTCAATATTATTCGCCCCCTTCAGCAATATTAGTGTTGGATTGTCTCCAGAATAAACCACTGTTATACAATGACTTGCCTAATTACCCTAACTTTACCCTAATTACCCTAGTGAAGCCTTTAAATGTGACTTTAAGCTGAATACTAGTGTCTTGAAGAATATCTAGTCTAATATTATGTGCTCATTAGAGGTGAGTTATTAAAAATCCTCTCTTCGCTAAACAGAAGTTGGATGAAAGACATATATGAAAGAGCTGAAATGAACAGGAGGGCTAATAACTCTGTGTGTTCGAGCTCAGCGTCAGCAGTGGTGTTTTTGGCCGTATATATACAGTACCTGTGGCTCTAGGCTGCTGTAATGGGGTCAGTTTTCCGCTCTTCTTGGCTCTCCATCCCACATGAAGGGCAGGTCCTCCACCCGACGGCCATGATTTATGGATGTGCGCATCATTAGAGCCGCGGTGGCCTCTCACCTGTCAGATCCACTCACTAAAGCCTCCTCCTGCCCTGGGCGCCGCTGCCCTCTCCGCAGGCAAGGTTCTGGAGCTTTCTTTTCTGCCCAACAGCTTATCCGTTCAGATCGCGGCCATGGGCTTCAACCCCAGCGCCTGGAGGAGCGGAGAGAGCCTGTCAGATCCTTCACGTCCTTTGTATCCTTCCAGAAAACACAATGAAATATAATGTCTTAATTTTACATGTCATTTAACCCATGTGTAGTGTTCAAATGGACTCCCCTTTTGTTGTGTTGGGGGCTGTTTTTGCCCCATTGACTTCCATTACAATCACATTTATTGATTTCAAAGACATATCAATATATAATCATGCATTCTTTCTCTGTGTTTCAGCAAATGTGATGATTTTAGGCTGACATTTCTTATTTTGACCCATATTTTGGGAAAATGCTTAGAAATGCTGACCAGCAACAATCAACAATGCATGATTATATGCTGTCATGGCAGTGCAATCAAAAAATGTGATTATAATTGAAGTCAATGGAGCAAACACAGAACCAAAGGGGAGTCAGTTTAATCAGCGCACAAGGGTTAAATACATATACAGTAAAATAATCTGAGTAAATGTACCAAGTTTAGCAAGATAAACACTGTGGATTTAGATTTGATGTAGACCCTCATGTAGAGAGAGACCCACAGAAGAAAGAGGCTCTGGCCGGAGAGTAAAGGGCTTCTGGGAACTTTTGGGAATTTTCTTCAAGTTTGCCTTGAGCGAGGGTTCAGGCCCAACTCAGCGCCTCCAACAGGAGACCCACCGCACATCCAGCCTGTCAGATCCACAGCGGGAGTCAGATTCACTGTCTACAGCGCAGATCTCCAGCCACAAACACCACGCTACACTTTAAAGAGCAGCTATTATGCAGAAAAACACTGCTATAAGGGTTTAAACCCAGCTGTGTGTGTGTGTTGTGTGTGGGTGTGTGTGTGTGTGTGTGTGGTCAACATGTATTAATTGTGTTTGTTCTAATCAGACTTGATGAATGAAACACTTTGATTGACATTCTCTCTTGTATGAGGGGGAAAGCCCCGCCCACTAGTCTCCATCTCATTAGCATAAACAGCAGCCCTGAGTGAGAAGCAGCCGTCTGTCCATTAGCCATTAGAGTGTTTGGGCTGCTGAAGATGATGTCAGCATAGACTAAGGCCCAATCCTAATTCTATTTGTGTACCCTTTGTGGAGGAAACCGGAGCACCCGGAGGAAACCCACACCAACACATGGGAGAGCATGCAAACTCCACACAGAAACACCAATTGACCCAGCCGGACTCGAACCAGCGAGCTTCTGCTGTGAAGTCACAGTCCTAACCACTGAGCCACCGTGCTGCCATTATGAGATGATATAAAATATATAATTAAGCATTATTTCACATTTAAAATGGTCCTTTTGCAGTAATCACTGATAGAGACTGAACATACACTCTGATCAGCACAGTACAGGTGAATGTGGAAATGCAGAACCGCTGTAATAATAAAATAAGCATGCATAATTGATTAACTGGCGGTGTAAGAGCTCAGTTGAGTGTGTAATGGTCTGGATGTCTGCGCTGTGTGTGAATGGAGTCCATATGCCAGCGGTTGGAGGAACGGCTCCGTATGGGGGTCAACATAAACCCAGCGCCAGAGTGTTGCAGCGCCATTAACTCCGCGCGCAGTTTTCCGCTTTGCTCATGCAGTGTGTGTGTGTGTATGGGTGTGTCATAATCACTGTTCCCTATGGTGGAGTGAGCTGGGCGGCAGCAGATGGAGGACTGAACCGCTCACTGCACTAATGATACCAGTGGAGAAACTGCAAACAAGATCCCAATCACACACACACACACACACACACACACACAACACACACACACACTCGCTCGCTGAATGACTGACTGTTCCCCACTGGACACTTAACACTCAGTGCTGCAGATTACTGAACAACCATGATGACTGCATCTACGTGACCTGTTCAAAAATATCCCTAAATGAACAGATTTACAGGTGGCATGGTGGCTCAGTGGTTAGCACTGTTGCCTTACAGCAAGAAGGTCGCTGGTTCGAGCGTCAGCTGGGTCAGTTGGTGTTTCTGTGTGGAGTTTGCATGTTCTCCCCGTGTTGGTGTGGGTTTCCTCCCGGTGCTCCGGTTTCCCCCACAGTCCAAACACATGCGCTATAGGGGGATTGGGTAGGCTAAATTGTCCATAGCGTATAAGTGTGTATGAGTGTGTATGGATGTTCCCAGAGATGGGTTGCAGCTGGAAGGGCAATAATTTTACATATTGTAAAAAGACACCCTTAAGACGTTTTAAGAACCTGTGAACACATGTTACACAATAATTGTTTTAAAACAGTTTGGGAGCAGCTTGCACATTATTAGAGTGTCTGAATCAGGTCTAAAATAGCCGCAGTGAAACCGAGGCCTCATAAATCTGTCTGCGGTGTGGTCTGCGTCCGCTTGTCTGATTGTTCTCAGTCCGGGAACTGTAAATCAGTCTGAGTCCAGCAGGAGACGACTAAACCTGTTTCCTCAGGGTCAAAGACTGACTCCTGAAGACAGAACTTATCAGACTGCACAGATCTGATCCTCATGTCCCACTGTAACATCTCAGTCGTCTGTTTTACCAAGTGCAACATGTTCCTGCATCTGCACCCTGCTGAAAAATCCAGCTTAAACCAGCCTAGGCGAGTTGGCTGGTTTTAGCTGGTCGACCAGCCTGGTTTTAGAGGGGTTTTGGCCATTTCCTGCCTGGTCTTAGCTGGTCAGGCTTGATCAGCTTGACCAGCCTAGCCAGAACCAGCTGTAACCAGCAATGTCCAGCTTAAACCAAGCTGGTCAATCTGGATTTAGATGGTTTTAGCTGGTCATTTTCCAGCCTAACCAGCTAAGACCAGGCAGGAAATGGCCAAAACCCCTCTAAAACCAGGCTGGTCGACCAGCTAAAACCTAGGTGAGTTTGCTGGTTTAAGCTGGATTTTTCAGCAGTAAAGTCATGCTGAATTTATGCTAACATGCTAATTCAAACTGGAAACATGCTAACAACATTCTAATTTATGCTAATAACCTAAGTCGATCAATCTATCTATCTATACTGTTAATCTATCATGTTAATACTGGAAACATGCTAGTAACATACCTGTTCATACTGAAGTATGCTTACGACATGCTAATTCATACTGGAAACATGCTAATAACATGCTAATTCATGTTAATAAGCTAAGTCATACTATAAATCTATCTATCATCTATTTATCTATGCATTCATTTGTATGATGCTAATTAATACTGGAAGCTAATTTCACCTAGAAACATGCTAGTAACATGCTACATCATGATGAATTTTTGTTAATAACATGGTAATTCACTATCTATCTATTTGTTTTTTCAAAAAGCTAAATATTTAGCCATTTTTAACATTAATTTGGCTCATTTTAGCAAAGATAGATAGTGTATGAGCAGTGTCAGAGGGAACACTGATCACATAATCAGTCAAGAAGGACCACCATCTTAAGAGACGCCTAACCAGGATTCGGTTTGAGTCACAATTACATAATGACGGCTCGATGGAAGGACGACACGGCTTCATTTAGCACCGTTTAGCAACAAATTGTTCTGCCTTTAGCAACTTCTGCTTGTCAACAGTGGACATTATCTGATGTATTATCTGCGCATCTGTCTCTGTCCTGCTGCAGCATGTAGAGGTGTAGAGTAACAGTGGAGGTCTCCTCTGATTAAACACATGATGAAGTCCACACAGCAGTCCTGAATCATCGTATTAAACTAACCGCTGTCCCAACCACTCATAGACCAACAGCTTTCATCAAGTGCTGCGACGATCACGTCATTAATATCGCAGTTATCCTGCGAGGAGCTTCTTCTTCACACGCCGCACATTCAGGCATTTAATGTTCCTTAAGAAATGAATCATCTGTGTCGGAGCAGAGGTGCAAATGACCAGAACCACTTCATTAAAGACACACCAATTAAATCTGCTTGATTTCAGCGTGCGGTGAAATGAGCTGCGGCTGTCTTTGTTCAACTTCAGCGCCGAATTATTGAGTTAATGGCACAGATAATTGACAGACACTCATAAGCGCTTAACAACACCGTTTAACATTCGTTACAGCAGAAGAAGACCCAGCAAATCCACTGATTCTGCTGGAATCATGGGATCTAAAGGTGTATTTGAGTGTCTTCACACTGAGAGGGTCAATTCAACAAGTCATTGCTTTCTCCAGTAGTCGGGTTTATAGCTTATACACTCTCAGAAAAGGTTGGAGAGCCGGCACGGCTACACATGTGCACCTGAAGGCTCCATGTTGATACCTTAGTACCTACAAAGGAACAAAAGGGCTGTTCACACCAAACACGCTAACTATAATTATAAGAATAAGTTAGGGAGGAAGTAGATCTAGCTGGTTGTTTTTCAGAATAAAGCCTGACAGGTTTTGTCAGGAGCTTATTTAACAGCTTTCAGCAGGTGTTGTGTAAGACTGAAGGCTTTACTCTGTGAAAACAACCGCCTGGATGTGCTTTATCCTGTATTAGATGGCTGCATGCCACAAAACATAAACATTAGACACTGAACACTGCTCTGAGCCATAATAGTTCATTAATTCAATAATTAGTGACCAGAAACAAAAACAGCTGATGGAGTATACACTAGCCTACACAGACAAACACTCTTACAGACTCACATTACAGACACACACACACACACGCGCGCGCACACACACACACACACACACACACACACTTACTCACTCACTTACACCACACACACAACACACACACACACCACACACACACACCACACCACCACTTACTCCTCACTTACACACACACACACACACACACACACTTACTCACTCCTTACACACAGTTACTTATCCAAACATTTACTCACTCACACACCAACACACACACACACACACACACACAACACACACACACACACACACACACACTTACTACCACTCACTTACAACACCAACACACACACACTTACTCACTCACTTACACACAGTTACTTATCCAAACATTTACTCACTCACACACACCACACACACACACACGCACCCACACACACACGCACACACACACACACACACACACACCACACACTCACTCATTCCACACACTGCTCTCTCACACATATTTTCCACTCACTCACACATTCTCTCTCTCTCACACACACTCACTCAGACACTCTCTCTCTCACACAAATACACACATCTGCTTCATGTCTCAGATATCCTGTGTGTGTGTGTGTTCTAATAAACATGAGAGCGTGTTCTGTCCATCCGGAACAACACACTTTACTGGCGCATGTCCATGAACCGGCCCTGACCTGCGGTCAACCAGAGGCTATGGAGGAGAGCGGACACCACTGTTTACACAACTCCACCTGTGTGTGTGTTGTCTTAAGGCACATGTCTAAAACTAGTTATAATGCTGGACAGTATGTTCTGTTGAGAGGAAAAACAGTTCAGAAACGCTAAATGAAGACACACAATATGATGAAAGAACATCGAACTCTTACAGATACCTGAGCTTATGAGATAATATGTCACATTATATTATATACACACACCACCACACACACCCACACAGAGAGAGAGAAAGTTAGCGACATTCACACACACTCACAAACACACACATGCATACACAAGCACACACACAGAGTGAGAGACATACACACACACTCACAAATGCACATTCACATGCATACAGAAGCACACAGTCAGACACACTCACACAGATACACACACCACTTAAGCACACATACACACATGCAATTCACTCACAACCACCACACAAACAACACAGAGACAGACACACACTCACTCACACAGGTGTCCTTGTGGCGTGTGTGATTTTCAGGAGTCCTCCAGAGCGCAGAACAGTGGCAGGTGTGTACAATCCAGCGCTGTAGTGGAGCTCCTGCTTTACACACTTTAATCACAGCAGACCTGCAGCAGCGCAGTGGATGAGGCTCCAATACAGCTGAGAGAGTCTGTACGCCTGACACACACAACACACCACCAGAATCTCTGGGCAACAGTCTGCTCGTAAACTGCAGGTCACGTCCCTCGGCCCTCTACAGTTTCTCATAGGCAGCGCAGCCATTAAGGCTCCGGCAGGATTCACAGCAGGCCTGGTCGTGTGGGTTTTTATGGTCCGCCACAGCTCTGAGCTCTGCCTGAAAACGACACACAGTATTTTTAAACGCTCACCACCTTAATCAAGTGCAGAGAGAGAAGTACAAGCCCACACCAAGACGACACTACAGTAATTTATAGTAAACACTAAGGCCAGACAGAATCTGCGGACATTCCTGCACAGGATTTAAAAATAAATAAAATCAAATAAATATCTGCAGATTCATGAAGTGACTTTGAGAGTAAAAACTTAAAACATGAAATAAAAAAGATACATTTTTAACTTTTCATTAAGGATTAGAATACAAGTCAGTCTAGATCCACTTATCTGTAAGTGTCATATAAATATCTACTAACTAAAAGACAGAAATATTACTTTTCTGTGTTTGTCATAAACTATAAAAACATTTGCATATTTGCTAATAATATTACTGAAATCAATATAAAAACTGAAAATAGAAAGCTATAGTAATTAATCTGGTGTGGTGATTATACTGTTGCTATGGTAACTCAGCAACTATGGTAATTAAACTGCCATGGTAATTCTACAGTTGCTATGGTAACACAACAACTATAGTAATTAATCTGTTAGATTGTTCTACAGTCACCATGGTAACGCAACTACAGTGACTGATCTGTTGTGGTTCTGTAGTTGCTATGGTAACACAACTATCTTAATTAAACTGCCATGGTAATTCTACAGTTGCCATGGTAACACAAAAACTATGTAATTGATCTGTCATGGTATTCTGTAGTTGCTATGTACACAACAACTATAGTAATTAATCTGTTGTGATGATTCCATAGTTGCTGCTATGGTAACACAACAACTATGGAATTAATTGTTGGTGAGTATACAGTTGCCACGGTAACACAACAACTGTAGTAATTGATCTGTTGAGTGATTCTACAGTTGCTATGGTAACACACCAACTATAGAAATTAATCTGTTGTGGTGATTCTACAGTTGCTATGGTAACACAACAACTATATAAATTAATCTGTTGTGGTGATTCTACAGTTGCTATGGTAACACAACAACTGTATAAATTGTTGTGCTGTTGAGGTGATTCTACAGTTGCTATGGTAAGTCAGCAACTATAATAATTAAACTGTCACAGTGATTCTACAGTCGCCATGGTAACACAGCTATATAATTAATCCCTTGTAAGGATTCTACTGTTACCATGGTAACAAAACAAGTATAGTAATTGATCTGTTGCAGTGATTCTACAGTTTCTATGGTAACACAAAAGTTACCGTAAGCTAAACAAATGACCCAATACTGTAGTTTTAGGGTAAATTACACCACAGTACACCCCAGTTTATTACACCCAACAGGTCTGGAACAAGTGGAGGATGAAGACATGATGGAGATGTTTTATTTATTAGTGAATGACCCTTGTAACTGATAATAGATATTAATACCCAAAAGATCCACGTTGGTACTAGTACCAAAGTAGTACCAGAATGTACAGAAGTGCATCTATTGAAAGGCCTTTATCACTGAGAGCGTGCTCAACAATGAATAGTTTTACTTTAGAAGTTCATTTGCAGGACATTAAAGAGTTCAGTCACAGTGTATGCTCTTATAACACAGACAACACACACACACACCACACAACACACCACTGACCAAACTATCACACACTTATGTTAACACAGAGTGTGTGTACAGTCAGTCAGATCCCTCCTGTGTCCTGCATTCATGTCTCCTTCTCCAAAAGCCGTGTTGATGAGAAATAAAGTGACGTGTTTGCTCTGATCTGCGCCTGACTTACGTCTGAACTGGAAAAGCGAAGCATGTGTGATTTCTCATGCAGAGCGCACGTTGGAGAGGAGACAGCCAAAACAGCGGAAAATTGCAATTGTCAAGCGCACGGCAGTGTTAGACAAGACAGGGAAATAATGTGGTCTTCTGGACGGCCACATCTGGGCCGTGTTAGATCTTCAAGGCCAGAGCTGCAGATTCATAACATTAAAAGTTCAATAAACATTAAACAGATTTTAAGTGCCATACAGCGGGAGGAGAGCGCTGGCTTTGTCTTCTCAAAGGGTGCTGCTTCAGATAATCACTCTGATTGGGCCAGTAATGTTTCCCATGTGGCGGCGCTGCTCTCTGAACCCCTCCTCCTGTGTGTGTGTGTGTGTGTGTGTGTGTATGATTCTGAGAAAGACCCGGATGTGTGTGAGAAGTCAGCCATCATTCCTGCTCTTGCTGTCTTCAACAGCAAACACTGAAACTGTACTTACCATAGCTACGAACTAAACTATAGTGAACTACATGCATTCTCAAATGAACATATAATTTGAACAATTGATTCAGTGACTCGCACACTGATTCTTTTTGGAAACGAATCAGCAATTTTGTTCAGGATGAATTAGCATTTTGAAATTCAATGACTTCAGAATGAATCGATGTTTTAATGATACCAGTTGAGTGAATAATGAAATAACTCATTCACTGATTGAACTAGGAATGAGTCAGCATTTTAATGAATCTGTTCAGAGAATGATTCAATGTTTCATTCACTGATTGAATTCAGAATGAATCAGCGTTTTTAATGAATCAGTTGAGTGAATAATGCAATGACTCATTCAACTTATTGAACTAGGAATGAATCAGCGTTTTTAATGAATCAGTAGAGTGAATAATGCAATGACTCATTCACTGACTGAATTCAGAATCAATCAGAGTTTTTAATTATTAAGTTGAGTGAATGATTCAATGACTCATTCAATGATTAAACTCAGAATGAATCAGATTTCTTAATTAATCATTTGAGTGAATAATACAATGACTCATTCACTGATTAAACTCAGAATGCATCTGTGTTTTTAATGAATCATTTGAGTGAATAATTCAATGACTCATTCACTGATTGTATTCGGAATGAAATCAGATGATTTTAATGATCAGTTGAGTGAATAATAAAATGACTCATTCACTGATTGAACTAGGAATGAATCATGAATTCAATGACTCATTCATAATAGCTGCCATTCATGTGCTTTGCTAAATGATTCAGTGCTTTTGAACAAAAGAGTTAAATGAATGATGAATTGATTCACTCGTTCATCCCATCTACTCTGAGGTATCCTCATCTACCCAATGCCATTGACTATAATCAGACTGGTTAGTGTGATTCCACCATGTTGATCCTGGAACAACATTCCAATTAGCCAATCAGAATTAAGGGATATGTTTACAGTGTAGTTTACAATGTACTTGTATTATGTGTTGTTATCCAACTATTTTCCCGTCTAATTTCAGGAATAATATACAATTAGGGTGGGGTTTAGTGGTCACATTTTCGAACAAAACTGACGTTCATAGATGTTAATCCAGGATCACATCCTACCAGGCAAAACCAAACAGCCCTACACTAATGCAGGGACAGCTTCACGTTCTTCTATGAATAAACAATGGCTTCATTCAGAGCTCTGCAAGTGAGCAGCTCCCATTTTGCTTAAAAAATATAAAGATGTAACTGCAATCCTCCACTATTCAGATTTCTGAAGCAGATTAGATCAAGATAAGAGTGAACGCTTGATTATACGCAGGCGTTTGGGATGGAGCCGCTCTGGTAGACGCATGAATCTACAACAGGTGCCCGTGATTAGAGCGTTCATTACATCATCCATCCTTCCAGACGTACGCAAACACACAAGCTGACTTGGCTTGGAGCGAACGCAGGGATATCCAGGAGCAGGGTTTTTTCGTGTTTTCCGAGTGTCATTCTCGATCACAGCAAGAAGTCCTGGCAGGCTTTGAAGCTCCGCAAACACCGCCTCTCTGGCTGCCCCTGATGCCACATCCAATATTCTGATTGCAAGACGCTTCCTGGATTCAGATTGTGTTTGTCGGGCAAGAAAGCAACCGTCTGCAGATTGTATATCAGAGAGCAGACGTCCTAATTCAGCATCACACTTCACTTAGAGGCCTTCAGGTGGACTGAGGTTTCTCTCACTGCTATGGGTCTGAGGAGGATTACTCTGGATTAACAACACACGGTCACAGGCCATTAATCCAGCATTTTAGACCGGGTCAAATCTTAGTAAATATATCTGTGACTCAGTGCATAACCAGTGCTCGAGGTTACCTGACAATGTGGAGAGTGTTTAGAGAACATGGGTAGAACTTATGGAGAATGCATGGAGAACATGTGGAGAACATGGAACATGCAGAACATGGAGAATGTTTTAAGAAAGTGTGGAGAATCTTTAGATAACATATGGAGAACGTATGGAGAATGCATGGAGAAAATGGGTAGAATGTATTGACATTGTATAGAGAACATGTGGAGAACAGATAGAGAATTTTTGGAGAATGTGGGAGAATGTTTACAGAATGTTTGGAGAATTATTGAAGAACATATGGAGAACATGTGGAGAATGTTCGAAGAATGTTTAGAGAACATATGGAGAACGTATGGAGAAAGTGTGTAGAATGTATTGAGATTGTACAGAGAACATGTGGAGAATGTTTAAAGAATGTTTTGGAACTGTATGGAGAGCGTATGGGGAACGTGTGGAGAATGTGTAGAGAACATGGGTTGAACGTATTGCGAACATGTGAAGAATGTTGGAGAACGTATAGAGAATTATTGGAGAACATACGGAGAACGTTCGGGAATGTGGGGAGAATGCTTGGAGAAAATGTGGAGAATGCATGGAGAATGCTTGATGAATGTTTAGAGAATGCATCTTGCCATCGCTCAGGTTCTAGAGCCGCAGATGAAGAGAATCTGCAGTGTGTGTAGATGTTACAAGCTCCTCCTCTCAGTCTGGGTTTTGTGGCTCTTCAGAGGTTGGCCAAACATCTGCCTTCAGTGCGGACACAATGCGCAGGAAATACCCGTCAGATGATGTAAACAGACGGGCAGTTATGACTCTATCATACTGTAATTCTGCAGGAAGTTGAAGTTATTCCTCTGAGATTTGCACTGCGTTCTGGAGTCTGGAATGTGCTGCCATTAAGACGATTGGTTTTCATGAGCGTAATTCACAGCAGACATGGCTCATAATAGCACAGCTAACCAAAATATGCTGGAGAACATACAGCTGACATCCACATAACTTTACTTGAGGGATGAAGACGGTCTAATCTGTGAACGCTTGTTGATTCATTAACGTTGAGGGAATGTTCAGATTCTCATTCTGAAATCACCATGGGAACTGGGTCGCTTTAATGTTCTGAACCTTATGATAATAATAACAACAATAATATTAATAATAATAGTAATTGTTATTATTATTATTATTATTATTAAATATTATTATTGGGCATCCTGGTTGGCGCAGTGGGTAGCACAATCGCCTCACAGCAAGAAGGTCGCTGGTTTGAGTCCCGGCTGTGTCAGCTGGCATTTCTGTGTGGAGTTTGCATGTTCTCTCAATGTTGGTGTGGGTTTCCTCCGGGTGCCTCCGGTTTCCCCACAGTCCCAAACACATGCGCTATAGGGGAATTGATCAACTAAATTGGCCGTAGTGTATGAGTGTGTGTGTGAATGAGTGTGTATGGATGTTTCCCAGTGATGGGTTGCAGCTGGAAGGGCATCCTCTGTGTTAAACATATGCTGGATAAGTTTGTGCGGTTCATTCCACTGTGGTGACCCCTGATAAATAAAGGGACTAAGCTGAAAGAAAATTAATGAATGAATTATTATTATTGTTATTTATTTATTTATTTATTTATTATTTCCATAATAATAATAATATAATAACAATAATAATTATTACTATTATTTTATTATTATTACTATTGTTATTATTATTATTATTTAATAAGATTATTATTTATATTTTATTTTATTTCATTATTAAATATTATTATTATTAGGCTATTATTATTTGTTTATTATTATTATTATTATTATTATTATTATTATATTTAAAATCAAAATTATTAATTAATATTAGTAAATGAACTATTATTTTTATATTTTATTTGTTTTTTTATTAATCACTACCACTTCTACTTCTACCATTAACCGTATTATTATGCATCACCTTCTTCATCCTTCATCTTGTTGTGCTTTTCTGTTCTTTTGCTTATTTATATATATATAGCAATACTCGTAGCAGTGCGATATGGCTGTAAATCAGCACTGGTGGGAGGCATGCGTTGGCTCGAGGACGCAGGCCGAGTGCAGTGCTGATATACAGTCATATCGCATTGCTACAAGTGTGATATTGCGTTTATACAACACTTTGACGGCATAATCGTGTATGTAAAAACACGGAGAGTCTCAAAAATCCTTTGGTACAAGGAACTACTTTCTTCCACCATTCATTCACATCTGCAGCTGACGTCAGAACAGCAGAAGCCGCTGCTCATTCACCATAGTCACTGTAGAGCTAGTGTTGGAATGATTCTCTAGCGTAATGTCTAATGTGATGAGAAAACAGCTGATTTGCTCACATTTTATAAGGCTGAAAGGCATGAAATACCATCAGTCTACAGAGATTTCCCAGTATATCTCTGTTGCAATCGGGAGATCACAATAATTAACCCTGAAAAAGCCAAAGCAAAGCTAACACTAGCAGATTACTATGGTGTAAATACAGCGCTACAACATACTCAAGAGAGAGATCGACTGAGAGTTCACTTACCTTTTCTATAATGTTTTGATCAGCTGTAGTTTGAATTTACGCTGAGTTTTTCTCCTCTAAGGGCTTATTATGCAGTCTCTGTCGCCATCTTGTGGTCGAACATCAACCCTCTTTGCTCTGCTCAGTATGACAGGCTAATGGCCGCTGATGCGCTGAATCTCCAAAATGATGAATATTTAAAATAAGCACTATCCTTATAAATAAACTGCACAGTTGCAATCTAAACAACTACAATCTTGACTAGAAAAGCCATTATGTTGTCCAACAGCTGCAATATTTCAGTCAAACTGTAGTGAGTTTATTGATCTACTACTCTGCTGTATGTGGGCGGAGTAATACACAAGAGTGAAGAGGCTGTACGAGTGCTGATATCCCACAGCTATCAGCCAGTCAGATTCAATATACATACATATATATATATATAATTTGTGCATGGTTGTAAAACTGTATATGTAGTTTTAAACATGCGCACAGACACACACACACAAATTATGTCTTTGTTGACCTTTGTATTTGATTTAAATGTACATATTTGTATATATAATAATAATAACAAATAGACAGTAAAATAATAAAATGTTGAGCAGTGCAGACTAAATGACAGGGACTATCTGTGTGAAAATGTGTGCTTCAGTCTTCTGTCAGTCTATGTCGCTCCTGTCTCTGTTCATCTAAAACTCCACATCTATAATCCTCTTAGTCTATGCTGACATTATCTTCAGCAGCTCAAACACTCTAATGGCTAATGGACAGACGGCTGGCTTCTCACTCAGGGCTGCTGATTATGCTAATGAGATGGAGACTAGTGGGCGGGGCTTTCCCCCTCGTACAAAGGGAGAATGTCAATCAAAGTGTTTCATTCATCAAGTCTGATTAGAAACAATACAATTAATCAGTGTTGACCATCAGAGATGCTGGAGATATTCACACACTGCTGACACACAGCTGGTTTAAACCCCTTATTATAGAGATTTTTGCATAATAGGTTGCCCTTTAAAGCTCTCTAAACTCTCTAAACTCTGTGAATGTTTTGGTAGAGTGTGTAGGAGCTGAAGTGTAATTGCGGAGCGGTGTGTGTTGTGTGTGTCTGGATGAGCGGCGACACTGTTTTGTTGTCTCTTAAAGAAGACGAATAGATGTGCATCTGAACCTTGACTGTGCCATAATTTCACCGCGTCTTATTAACTGCAAAGTTTTGTGTCCTTGCGCGACTGAAATGAGTTTGTGTGTGTGTGTAAATCAGCTGACACACACACACACACAAACACACACACACACACACACACACACATAGTATAAAATGTAGTGCGACTGCTCACATTTGCTGCCTCATATCTTACTACTGCTGTACTTTACACTGTAAAACATATCCCCAAGTTAGCATTTTTCCTGTATTTTGTAATTCATGTTTG
>NC_079451.1:335000-342500 GCF_903798145.1 Danio aesculapii | reverse complement strand
TCAGATGAAGAAGAGCCGGAGTCAGAGATTCAAATAAATAAAGTTTACTGAAGATAGTTTGCAGTTTCATCAGCAGAAGCTAGCTTCAACACTCGCAATGAGTTCCTATGCCGCTCTGCTTGCAATAACAAATCAATAACAATTATATTATTGTAATCTCTTTTTACTCAAGCCCGTCCTAAAACATATGAAACAGAGTTGACATGCATTTTCAGAGTTAATGCTTTTACAGTCAACAGTAGTTTTAGATCTTTCAGGGGTTTACTGCATCCATCAAATTCATATTTGAAACCCACATTTATGTTACTTATATATTATTACAAATGTATAAATCCACTTACATGGCACATTTTTTATTCAGACATGTCTCTGTTACTTTTACAACCAAAACCAGTCATGGTGAGGGCTAAACCAAGATAACAGAGCAGTCAGAGAGAATCTGATCTTCTAAGACAAGTGAATGATTTTGAGAGTACAGTAACTATTAACGAAGAGTAAGTAAATATTTACATGAAATAAAAATGAAAACTTTTATTTAAACCCTTTAAAAAAAAAAAAGCGGAAGCTGTTTTTTTATATTGTGACGCAGTTCCTAGAGAAACATATATACTATATATATACTAAATATTATACATGAATATTAAATGAGATCACAGTGGGCGTGGCTTGTTTTTTCCTACTGCAAGCTGATTGGTTGTAGTAAAATATGTATGTCTTTCAGAAAGATGGGGAAAGGATTTGGGGATGGGGAAAGTTAATGGATGTGTTTGACTTCATGCAGCGATGTGCAGACTGATAGAAATCTGTCTTAAAGCGGTGCATGCCGGTTAGAAATTTTGTCCGGCTTAACACTGCGCCGTCGGCACTTGACCGTAGACTCAGCTGGTGCAGCGTCTGAAGAGCGACTGCAGGAGCTGCGATGACGACACCGATGTTGCACGATTGGCTAGACTCACCATTACAACAACCCACGTGTGTTTTGGGTTATTATGGACAAATTCCCTCTCACAAATTTCTAAACAACTTTAATGCCATCTCGATCTTGTACATACCATGCTAATTAGAAGACTGCACATATTTTACAGCAGTAATCATCTTTTGTTGAGTAATTTGTTTGCATGGGTTTATTTCCATCTCTTCTATACAGACTGTTTACTGCGTTCAGCTAGACAGTGATTTCAATGATATATTCTAGTAAATAACCTAAATATTCTCAAATAAGTCTTACAGACTTGTCATAAAATAATTACTCTCATTGGTCCTGCCACCCCTATAAAGGTTTCTTAATTAATTAAGTTAAGAACTGTTGATTAAATGATTTTAAAGTTATTTATATGATCAGAAATATTTTATTTCCTGTCAAGCCGTTTGTGCAGAAATGTAAAAGTACTGTTGATATATCTTGCTTATTTTGGCAATGACGTTTTGTTTGGTCTGTTTGGATTACAGGGCTTTTTTATTTGTAAATGCTTTCATTATCCAAAATAATCACTGTTTAAGACTTAATCCAAATACCTTTTGTGTTTTACATTAATGTAGCCGATACACCCTCGTCAGTCGGTCACTTTCACCACGCTTGTTCTTAGTCATTTAGTGAAAACCTCAGATACTGTTGGTTGGTTCCTGTTGGTTGTGCACCAAACCAAGTGTGTGGACGCCATTATAACGACACAAATCACTCCTATTCATGCCAGAGTCCTGCGGAAAAAATGATTGACAGGTGGTCATCTGTGTGTAATTTATGATTTGGCTATGGGTAAAACTAAGACCATGTGGGTCAGCTAGTTCAAACGGTAGGCTACAGATAATGAATTCATTATGGACTAAATAATTATTCCTGAATATTAATTCACTGCCTACAACAACGATGCATCGTCCATCGTGATGTTTCACATTAGACATTGAATGATGCCAAATTGGTCGACATCGCCCAACACTAACACCTATAACAACCTAACAGACTCCTCCTGCTCACCATTTCTGTTTGTTGTCATGACAGCTATAGGGGCGTGGTTAAGTATGTTAGCTCCGCCCAATACCTCAGGCAGACCTAATCTGAGAATTTAAATGAAAACAAACAGGAAGTGCATTTCTAGATTCTAATTAAAGTGTACAAGAGCAAACTATTGCTTCTTATTTCTTAATGACAGGCAACAGATAAACACTCCTCCTCTATACTCTAGCACTTAATCCTCTGAACTGTTCCTCTGTATAATCAGCTCTTGTTGTGTGAATTGTTGAATCTCTGAATGCCTCCTCTGTAATTGGACTGAATTGTCTGCTGAGTGTAAATGACATGACATTAATGTTTGTGAAATCTGTTGTGTGTCAGCGGCTTCAGATGAGCTGGACAGCTACATGTACCAGACTGTGGGTCATCAGGCTGTGGATCTGATAGCAGAGGCCATGGGTTTACCACTCTACAGGCGCACTATTGAGGGCTCAAGTGTGCATATTGACAGAGAGTACAGCCCCACTGACGGAGACGAGGTGGAGGATCTCTATCAGCTGCTCAAACACGTCAAGGTAATTAAAAAAAATTAAGGGGGGGCCTAATTCAGACTTCAACTGTATACAGTATATATACATATATATATATATATATATATATATATATATACACACACTACCAGAGCAAAGTTTTGTTGTAAGAGCAACAAATAATAACTTCATTCACACAGAAATCAGTCAAGTTTGATGAAGGAGAAATCATAGTTTGGGGTTATATTCAGTATGGGGGCGTGCGAGAGATCTGCAGAGTGGATGATCAACATCAACAGCCTGAGGT
This sequence comes from Danio aesculapii, assembly GCF_903798145.1. Lineage (NCBI taxonomy): Eukaryota > Metazoa > Chordata > Actinopteri > Cypriniformes > Danionidae > Danio > Danio aesculapii. The sequence goes on along the minus strand of NC_079451.1, from coordinate 339,712 downwards.
ATCAAGACATTTGTGCTGCCCATTACATTACAAACCACAGGAGAGGGACAATTCTCCAGCAGGATAGCGCTCCTTCTCATACTTCAGCCTCCACATCAAAGCTCCTGATAGCAAAGAAGGTCAAGCTGCTCCAGGATTGGCCAGCCCAGTCACCAGACATCAACATTATGAGCACGTCTGGGGTAAGATGAAGGAGGAGACGTTGAAGATAAACACAAAGACTCTTGATGAACTCTGGGAGTCCTGCAAGAAGGCTTTCTTCACCATTCCAGATGACTTTATTAATCAGTGATTTGAGTCATGTCAGAGATGTATGGATGCAGTCCTCCAAGCTCATGATGGAGTCAGACACAATATTCATTCTGTTTCCACTGCAGCATGAGCACATATTCTATACTGGACATTATTGAAGGTTCAGTGAGCAGACTTTAGTCTAAGCAGAGTCAGACCTTACTGTCCTAATCAAATCAGTCAACATCAAGACATGATCAGATTATATTGTGCTCAAATAAGCCTCATCTAGAGGCCTTTACCTTTCATATAACACACTTCTGATATCAAGTTATTATTTGTTGTTCCTAAAAGGAATCCCTTGGATGGGCCACAAGACTTTTGTCAAGTTGTGTATATATTTATATATATATATATATATATACACACGTGTGTAATATTTCACAATTTTGATTAAATCACTGCAAGAACAAGTTAAAACAAATTTAAAAAAATTATTAATTGATGATTAAAATATAAATAGATATAAATGAGGGAAATACTGAAAAAAAGCCTGTGTAATAAACATCATATATAATAAATATAAAAATAAATATATGAATAATATTTGACAATTTTGACAATCCCTGCAAGAATAAAAACCAACAGAATTAATTATGATTAAATCATGTAAATAAATATAAACAAGGGAAATATTAAAAACATATATCATAAACATAAAATGATTACATGATAACATTTCACAGTTTTGAAGAAATCACTACGAGAACAAGCTAAAACAAATTAATCACTTGATTAAATCAAGTGTAAATAGATAGAAATAGGGGAAATGTTGAAAAACAGATATAATAACATAAAATTAATAATGTTTCACAATTTGGATGACATCACTGCATCAACAAGCTAATAAACCTAACAGAGTTAATTATGATTAAATCACATGTGGAAAAGAAATAAATAAGGGAAATATTGTACAACAAAAACATTTAATTTCAGGAATAATATTCACAATTTTCATGAAAAACAAGTTAATGGAATTAATTAGGATTAAATACATGTAAAGAGATTTAAATAAGGGAAATATTGTAAAACACACAATAATTAAAGGCATAATATTTCACAAGTTTGATGAAATCACTGCAAGATCACCTAATAAAAACACAACTGTGTTCAAATAAAATGTAAATAGATATAAATAAGAGAGATATTGCAAAACAAAATCAATAAATGTACAATAATTGCATTAATATTTCAGTGTAATAATTAATGTTAATATTAAATGAATGTTTCAGTGTATGCACAGACATACACAGATATGATTTCCACCATTTCAGTTCTGCAGCGCACTAATAATAATAACAGTGCTGTAAATTAATAAATAAACATAAAATAATTCTATTAATAACATTATACGCTCTTTTAATCATCAGTCCAGAAGAGAATGTTCAAAATCAAACAATAATCTGAGTTATTAACATGTTTCAGTGCATGCACAGAAATGATTTCCACCGTTTCACTTCTGCAGCGCACTAATAATAATAAAAGCAGCGCTGCAGAAATAAAGAAGGCACATATTAATAATGCACAAAGGAAGATGCAGGGCTTTGTGTCGATCTGCTGAAACTTTTCTCTCTTATTAAACTCCTGTGTGTGATGAAGAGCGCTGAAAGTCCTGATGTTTGACAGAATTAGCGCGCCGGTTGATTAGCGGAGGCTGTTCTCTGATTGGCTGACAGGCTGGCTGTGATAATGAGCTGTTAAAGCTCCACACCGCAGAGTCGGAGGCTTTAAGAGATTCTTCCAGCACTTTGACTTAATTAGATGTTGTCTTTTGAGCAAATGACACGCCAGCGTGAAGGCAGGCTGCTGTTCTGGGTGTGGCTCTCACTGTGTTTGTGTGTGTGGTGTGGTGTGTGTGTGGGGTAGTGCGACACTGCCATCTACAGCCGAACTCTCTGACTCGAATAAAGCTGTGTGCTATATACAGTTATTAACCCTCCTGTTCAGTTTCATTCTTTAATATTTTTCCACATTTCTGTTTAACGGAGAGAGAGAGACTTTCCTAATCATAATACTGTTCATAACTGATGTCTATATCATGATGACAGCACATAATATCAGACTAGATATTCTTCAAGACACTAGTATTCAGCTTAAAGTCACATTTAAAGGCTTCACTAGGGTAATTAGGGTAAAGTTAGGGTAATTAGGCAAGTCATTGTATAACAGTGGTTTATTCTGGAGACAATCCAACACTAATATTGCTGAAGGAGCTAATAATATTGACCTTAACATGAGTTATAAACTATTAAAACTGCTTTTATTCTAGCTGAAATAAAACAAATAAGACTTTCTCCAGAAGAACAAATATTAGAGGAAATACTGTGAGAAATGTGTTCAACATCATTTATTTATTGCACGACTGTACGTGATCATAATAAATAGGCAGTGTGTTTAATCAGAGGTTAAAGTGATTGTGAACAGAGATGTATAAAGTACTAGAGACCCAGACTTAAGTAAAAGTACAAGTACTCTATCAAAAAGTGACTTGAGTAGAAGTAAAAGTGCTCTTTAAGCACCATACTTAAGTGGAAGTACTAAAGTATTCAACATTTTTGTACTTAAGTATTGCAAGTAGTTTATTTCAAAATTTACTACTCAAGTACTGAAAGTAAAAGTACAAGTATTGTGTAATGTAGTTATTAAAGAATGCAGTCAAAAGACATCATATTGTTTTGTTTATTTTAAATCTCTTTTTTGGGGGCACGTCATTAAGCAGAACGAAAAGAAACATGACTTACAATACTGTTTTTCTCTCACGCTTGAACCACAGATCTGACAGATTATAACAGCTTTAACACACACCTTTCAAAGTTGTGTGTCACAAAAACAGTCCATAATCCACTCAAAACACTATTGAAACCCATTTTTGGAGCACAATTTACTGGTTGTAAACGCTGTAAACGAACGTTCTAATTCACTTGATTTTGATTTATTGTAAAAAAAGAAAACGTGTATATTACTGTGTTAAATGAAAATCTGAAATATTTTATGGCTTATGGCTATTTAGTATTCAAAAATGTTTCATTTTGATTGTTTTAATTAATTGGTCTTAAACTTCATATTTTATAGTATATTTATTCATTCTGGTACTTTTACCATAAACCAACATCTCAACCATTTGGTAGAGGCTGATATTTTAGAAATTATGGGATGTGTTGGGGGAAAATGTATTGATTGTGTTAACTAGCGACATTAGGAGTTAAGAAATGCAATAAATAAAAAATTCTATTGGTTTTTTTTTCTTGGTGTGACAGTTAAATGGTTACTTGTAATAAAATTGTGTCCTTTAATACAGCAGTATATATATGAACTGTACCCTTAATTGACCGTTCAAAGAAAACACTCTTTCTGAATGTATCAAACAAAAACTCATGCACAGAAGACAGCATGAGCATTTATAGCAAATAAACTAATGTAAATATTCTCTCGCCTGCTTTTTAAACGATGACAGGCGAGGTCTTAGACCCCTTAGATTGGTTATTGTCTTCACCTTCTCAACAGAAAGGGCTGCTATCGGCTTTAGAAATGAAAGCGCTGTTCACTGATGGCGGGAAGAACAGCCGCGGTTACAGTCTATGTATGTATAATACGCGGTTATCACAGGTAATCTATAATAGACACAGTGGAGAAAACTTGCACCTCATACACGCCCAGGTCTGGATCCACAGGTATCGCTTTAACAGCCAAGAGGAGATGAAACTCCTTGTTACCTCACAAACAGGCCAGCGGGTCAAATGTCCAAAGTGAGAGAGGCAGAGATGGAGTCTCTCAACATTTCTCTGTAGTAGTGAAATAGCGGCTCGTGTGCTGTGCCGCCTTCACTCGCCCTCGCGCCTCTGTCCTTCGCCATAGTATTGCGACACCCGCACATAGGAGATAAATGACGTCAGTACGTAATAACCCGTTATGATCTATTACTGAACCGATATTGACCATTTTGACACCTCTAGTAACGAGTAACGATGCAGCTCATAAAAAATCTATCGGAGTAAAAGTATTAAACCATCGAAAATATGTACTGAAGTAAAAGTGGAAGTAGGAGAAAAAAAACAATACTCCAGTAAAGTACAGATACTGCCTTTTAGTACTTAAGTACAGTAGTGAAGTAGTTCTACTTCGTTACTAACATCTCTGATTGTGAATGCTGTATTATTTACAGTAGGATTATACGTCAGTGTTAAACAATGATACAGTTATTATTATTGCAGCATTGAGAAAAGGGGTCAATAATACTATATTTAGTTGTGTGTGTGTGTGTGTGTGTGTGTGTGTGTGTGTGTGTGTGTGTGTGTGTGTGTTTTCTGAATTCCGTGTCATTTATTTCTCTTAGTCTTTTTAACGTTGTATGAATATTTCATATCATGATTAAAATGAGCTATTCACTCATCAGCATTCTAAATCCTTGAACATTTTTAATA
>NC_079451.1:210000-330000 GCF_903798145.1 Danio aesculapii | reverse complement strand
AGCGTCTGATGTTAGCATACTGCGCTAGGGCTGAACACAACACTGGGAAAATACGCCATATTGCTGCTGAGTACTGTGATGCCAATATTTCTTGCCATATAAAATTTCCTTAGAGAAAAGCTATTTATTATATTATTATACTATTATTATTATTATTAATTAACATTTTCCAGTTTTGGTTTCTGCAACACATTTCAATAAGAGTCGTCTCAGTGAAGCTTTCCCCCTGTGTAATGCTGCCGTTCCTTTTCACACACTTAAGACGTCTTAGGTGACTGAAGACCAGCCGGTGATGAAGAGTTTCAGCTGTCATTCTGCCACATTCTTCAAGTTCTTAAGGTGTGGCAACAGTACGGGGGTCTTCCTGTTCATAATGATCACACATTCTCTATTGGAGACGGTCAGGACTGCAGGCAGGCCGTCCAGTAGCTGTATCCTCTTCCTCCGCAGCTTAACTAGGTAATTAGGGTAAAGTTAGGGTAATTAGGCAAGTCATTGTATAACAGTGGTTTATTCTGGAGACAATCCAACACTAATATTGCTGAAGGAGCTAATAATATTGAGCTTAAAATGAGTTTAAAACTATTAAAAACTGCTTTTATTCTAGCTGAAATAAAACAAACAAGACTTTCTCCAGAAGAAAAAATATTAGAGGAAATACTGTGAGAAATTCCTGAATCTGTTCAACATCATCTGGGGAATATTTGAGAAGGAAATAAACCCATATATTATAATGGCTTTGTTCTGCTGATGTTGAGGTGTTTATCTTCATCGCTGGGTCACTAATGCACGATTCAGTCTCTCTGTTGAGTTTATGGTCTGCCCATTATGTTATTATTATAATATATTTATGAGTATATCTGTGCTTTAGGAGGAGATGCATGTGGACGGCGTGTCTGTCGGAGCCATTCTGTCTGATTATCAGAGAGTACGGGTGGAAAATGTGTAAGTGACCTCTTTTCTCCCTCACAGAGCACACTGGGTTACAAAAATGCATCTCTTACTCTGTTTTAGTCTTGTTTCTAGTCTAAATATCTAAAAACTCTTAAACCAAGAAGCAGTGTCATGACAAGCACCAAATACTGTCTTCAAATATTGTATTTAGTGAGTTTTCCTTAAAGCAAGCAAAATAATCTGCCAATGTGGTCAGCAGAATAATGTTATTTAAAAGCAAAAACAAGATTATTTAGTATAATATAAGACCATGCTTAATGTGTGCTTTATAAATACTAATAAACTAACAACATTTTAATAATAGGCAGTTAATAAGACACAAGTAATAGTGAAAAGTGTTGGGTAAGCTACTTCAGGAAAGTCATTAATTTCATCATTAAAGTTGTGTTTGCTTACTTTACTAATTGCTTATTCTGAAAAGTAATCTGTATACTTTAATAAGTAGTTTGATTATTTGAGTTAATAACACTTAAAATCCCTGTACACTACCTGAGCTTGGAGGACTGCATCCATACATCTCTGCACTGACTCAAATCACTGATTAATAAAGTCATCTGGAATGGTGAAGAAAGCCTTCTTGCAGGACTCCCAGAGTTCATCAAGACTCTTTGTGTTCATCTTCAACGCCTCCTCCTTCATCTTACCCCAGACGTGCTCAATAATGTTCATGTCTGGTGACTGGGCTGGCCAATCCTGGAGCAGCTTGATCTTCTCTGCTTTCAGGAGCTTTGATGTGGAGGCTGAAGTATGAGAAGGAGCGCTATCTTGCTGGAGAATTGTCCCTCTCCTGTGGTTTGTAATGTAATGGGCAGCACAGATGTCTCGATAGCTCAGGCTGTTGATGTTGATCATCCACTCTGCAGATCTCTCACACACCCCCATACTGAATGGAACCCCAAACCATGATGTCTCCTTCACCAAACTTGACCGATTTCTGTGAGAATCTTGGCTCCATGTGGGTTCCAGTAGGTCTTCTGCAGTATTAGTGATGATTGGGATGCAGATCAACAGATGATTCAGCAGAGAAATCCACCTTCTGACACTTTCACACATCATCAACTAGAAGTCACGTTATTTTTTGTTGCTCAACTGGGATCGATGACAAGACTTTCGGTCAGGTAGTGTAAATCTCAGTGCACAGACAATATAAATTTACACGTGTTTTTACATTCATATCAAAAGCGATCTTTTAGCTTTAGTAAAAACGTTTAACACTTAATGCACCAAAACATGAAACAGTTCAAATGAATTTTCCATACAGTGTATTGACTTTGATTTCTTGCACAGTGGATTGTTTCTTAAGCAGGTGTAATTGTTGGGCAAATCTAAACTTCTTTAGTGGCAAAATGTATTTATTATGCAGAATATCAGAATAACAACAACAAAACACATCATACAAGTACTCAGCTTGGAGTTTTCACCATATATTGACATGAGCTCATTTGATAATTACATTTTTCTTAGGCAGATTTATTCATGATTATATTATTTATACAAGTGTATATATATGGTGTAACACATTCAATCAGCTTTTTAATTCATGCACAGTATTTCATGTCAGTAACTCTAAATGAATTTCCAAAACCTGAGAAGTAATCCTTTAGTTTCTGACTGATTAATGTGATTGTAAACACTGTGTGTCTTTCTTTATTCTTCATTTAAACAATCACCTTTTAATTCTTTCTTATTTTTATTTCTTATACTTGTTGGACTTTCCTTTTATTCTTGTTTATGTTAAGCATTTGACTTAAGATTGTGTGTAAAATAAATGTATTGACGCATGTAAACTTCTTTAGTTTAACCGCCCCTGCGCAGTCCAGCAGAACACTACTGTTTCTCTGTGTGTATCTGCACATACCGCTGTCAGTCAGCTTTTGTGCCTCTGCGGTTAATGCTGTAACCCCATCTGTGTACCTGAAGGCCCATAATGCCACGGGGCAGAGCCTCTGTGCTAATTGCTAGCGCTCTCTGTTTGACCTGTGATGCGGTCGGCCACCCCGTAACATGAACCAGATAGAGATATATGATATACACTGCACAGCATAACTAAGACCCTCTTCTGAAGATTAATAATTGTACCCAATTCTCAGTGAATGATGTCAATATATTTTGGTGCTTTTAAACCAAAGAGTTTTATGAAACAGTTATATCTAATAAAGTAAGGGTTTGTTCACCGAACATCTTTAGGAATAGAAAGATACTCACAGGCCACTTTATTAGGTACACCATACTAGTACCGGGTTGGACCCCCTCCAGAACTGCCTTAATCCTCCGTGTCAGAGATTCAACAAGCTGCTGTAAATATTCCTCAGAGATTTTGCTCCATATTGACATGATAGCATCACACAGTTGCTGCAGATTTGTCGGCTGCACATCCATGATGCCAATCTCCCGTTCCACCACATCCCAAAGGTGCTCTATTGGATTGAGCTCTGGTGACTGTGGAGGCCATTTGAGTACAGTGAACTCATTGTCATGTTCAAGAAACCAGTCTGAGATGATTGGTGCTTTATGACATGGTGCGTTATCCTGCTGGAAGAAGCCATCAGAAGATGGAGACACTGTGCTCATAAAGGGATGGACATGGTCAGCAACAATACTCAGGTAGGCTGTGGTGTTAACACGATGCTCAATTGGTACTAATGGACCCAAAGTGTGCCAAGAGAATCTCCCCCACACCATTACACCACCACCAGCAGCCTGAACCGCTGATACAAGGCAGGATGGATCCATGCTTTCATGTTGTTGATGCCATGTTATGTTGATGCCTTTCTATCAGCTGGAACCAGTCTGGCCATTCTCCTCTGACCTCTGGCATCAACAAGGCATTTGCGCCCACAGAACTGCCGCTCACTGGATATTTCCTCTTTATCATTCTCTGTAAACCCTAGAGATGGTTGTGTGTGAAAATCCCAGTAGATCAGCAGTTTCTGAAATACTCAGAGCAGCCCGTCTGGCAGCAACAACCATGCCACGTTCAGCGTCTCTTAAATCCCCTTTCTTCCTCATTCTGATGCTCGCTTTGACCTGCAGCAGATCGTCTTGACCATGTCTACAGGCCTAAATGCAGTGAGCTGCTGCCATGTGATTGGCTGTTTAGAAATTTGCATTAACGAGCAGTTGGACAGGTGTACCTAATAAAGTGGACGGTGAGTATATGGAGTAAAATCTGACTGTAAAGCATCCTGTAGGAAATATTAATGTAACAGAGATATCTGTGAGCGGTCAACTCATACATTCTGAATTTCTGAGTGTGCCTCACACAGGTGAGTGGGTTTGACACACCACCTGTAGAAAACACTCTTTATCTCTGACACTTCTATATTATATCTCACCGCTACAGTATGTGCAGGGTCGGTACGGGTGCTGGAGATCCTGGAAAGGCTTACGTTTGAAGCTATTTGAAGAGAGTGCTTGTTTTGAGAGGAAATACAGTCGTTTTACTCATAAATAATTTACTAAATAGGCTTCTATTTTAACACAATATTAATATTTATTTGTTTCTCTGGGCAGGTGTGCGAGGCTGCAGCTTCAGCCGCTGGCGTATCTGTGGCATCAAGACCAGGCCACACTGCTCTCAGAGATGATATCCAGCGGACTCCATGCCATCCTCATCAAAGTGGCAGCGTTCGGTGGGTGACCGACTCAAAATAGGCAGGAATTAAGCTGTTCATTGAGGGTTTAACAGGATCCTCCGTTTAGACAGCAGAGAGTTAGATTTGTATTCATCATGTAAGGCACAGTGTGTGATTTTGGGCCACCAGAGGGCGTGTATTCACAACAAACAAAGGTGTATATTGATATTCATCCAACAGACGCCTGCAGAAATCATATTTCTTTATTTATTGATCTGCTTATTTAATGGCTGATACCAATATTGTATTGTTAAATTAGCATATTTTAATATAATTGATCATTCTTTAAAGGCATTATATGTCATTTTGGCCTCCAGAGGGCGAGTATTAACAACAAACAGGTGTGTTTTGATGACTGAGTGACTGAGTGTGGAATCATGGGAGTTGTGGTCTTCATCATCCTCCTGCAGAAACCATGTTGATGATGAGTAAAGTGTTCTGCACTTATTATCATGGTAGTATAACAGTATTATTATAATTACATTTATATATTATTAAGTTTCAAATGTTAAACCATCACATTTTTTACTAATTTCTTTTTGCCTGATTCCTTGGCTCTGTCCCACAGCACACTAGGCCATAACACTCTGTATCTCATTCAGTCTTACTATTCAGGTGATGCAGGAGGCCGTTCTTGCTGACTTCTGATTTGAACAAACAAATGTAGGGCTAAGGGAAAATCTCAAAGGGTTGACGCTTGATCCACTGATTGTCATGACATGTCTGCATCTGCAATGATTTATAAGTGGAAGACAGCATCTGCAGTGGTATGCACAACCAGAATGTGAGCCTTATATAAACTTTGGTGCGGAGCTACGTTTAGGCATCGTGTGGATGGCTGTTCTTCAGGTTGTGCTGCTCAGATCTCCTTTAATCCTTTAACTGGCAGTGGTGTCTCCTGTCTCACGCGCTGCTGCAGGGAAGCGCTGATCAGATTCCACACTAAAAGTTGAGCTAGAGTTAATGTGTTTGGGTGTGTTTTTAATGGTCTGATGTATTTATATAATGGGTGCACAACTAAAGCAATACACATTTAGCCTGAGATGACACGTCCCTGTGACATCACCATATGGCCTTAACATTGGTGTTAACATTATTGTTACATCACCATGTCATCACCATAACACTGGTGTAACACTATTGTAATGTCACCATATCATCGATTTAACATCATTGTAAATCACCATTTCATCACCTTAACATCAATGTATCATCGTTATAACATCGTAACATCAATGTATCATCATTGCAACATCAATGTAACATCATTATAACATCACTGTATCCTCACTTTAACATCGGTGTAACATCACCATATCATCACCTTAAGATTGGTGTAACATCATTATAGCATCACATCATCACCTAAACATTGGTGTAACATCATTATAGCATCACATCATCACCTAAACATTGGTGTAACATTACTTTGAAACAATAATTAATGTGAAAAGCGCTATACAGATAAACCTCAGTTGAATCGAATTACCATATGATCACCGTAACATCAGTGTAACATTTTTGTTTCATCACCATATCATCACCTAACATTGGTGTAACATTATTGTAACATCACTGTACTATCTTCTTAACATCCGTGTAACATTACCATAACACTGGTGTAACATCATTGTAGCATCACATCATCACCTCGACACCGGTGTAGCATCACCATATCATCTCCGTAACATCACTGTAGCATAATGAGACACTGTCAGAAAAACATAGGCCTGAACTCAACTGCACACTCAATTTATTTAGATTTATACCTTAACAGCATCTGAAAGGTGTGTTGTAGTGGTCTGAATGTCTACGGTGCTACTATAAACTGTTCAGAGGAGAAGAAATAAATGTTCAATTTAGCTTATTTCTTTCTCCAGTAATAGACATTGATGGAGTAGTGGCAGTGATCTGGAGAAGGCCATATCTCAGACTCTCCTCTGCTTGTAATGTTTATATTCCGCTTTAAAGCTTGAATGATTCGAATGTAAATGTGAGCAGTAAATCTTCCGTCCTCTTTTATTATTGGAGGGCTTTCAGATGAATTGGGATTACTGCTTGTTTCTTTTTTTCTTCCTCTCCATCAAAATCCCTTATTTTTATTCCAAATCCCGTCCCGTGTCTTATCAGCGCTCTTCTAAATGTGTTCTTAAGCAGATAATTCAGTGTGTGAATACCAGTGTGTGTTTAAACCCTTCACACGAGCTGCAGGAGACTCAATGTTGTTTATTTCTTTGTTTGTTTAGACCTGTGTGTTTGTGCTTGTGTGTGTGTGTGTGTGTGTGTGTGTTGTGTGTTCTTGTTTATGTGGTTTTCAAGGTTGTTCTCTACTAAGATTGTTTATTAGGACATGTTTGGTTGGCGCAGTGGCTCAGTGGTTAGCACTGTTGCCTCACAGCCAGAAGGTGACTGGTTCGAGTCCCGGCTGGGTCAGTTGGTGTTTCTGTGTGGAGTTTGCATGTTCTCCCCGTGTTGGTGTGGGTTTCCTCCGGGTGCTCTGGTTTCCCCCACAGTCCAAACACATGCGCTATAGGGGAATATGTGTGTATGGGTGTTTCTGGGTTGCAGCTGAAAGGGCATCCGCTGTGTAAAACATATGCTGGAATAGTTGGCGGTTCATTCCACTGTGGTGATTCCTGATGAATAAAAACTAAACAGATGTATTAAACAGATATATTTATTAAAATAATATTTTAGTCACCAAACATATTTAGAAATTAAAAGATAATACAATTAAATTCAAGCAAAATATTGCAAAAATAAAAAACTGCAACCTACAAAATTCTTCAGGTTTTTTGCTTTTCTTGATTTTTCCTTTGTAGTTAATATATAATATTATAATATAATAGTTGAGTTTGTATTTAATAGTTTTCTATAACATATAAGCTTGGCTGTACTAGTGTTTGGAGCGTTTATCATGAGTTATTTTGTTAGATGAGCTCCAGATTTGGCTTCAGTACTGACTAATCTAATGTATATGCACTTATATAATAACGTACAGCTTCCTATTAAACATATGAATTTAAAAGAGAGATTTGTATATAAGCTGAGCACTGAAGGCCTATTCACACATTGTGATTTTGATGCTAAAGCAATATATTGCGCAGCACTAGTGTGTGTGTGTGTGTGTGTGTGTGTGTGTGTGTGTGTGTGTGTGTGTGTGTGTGTTTTAAAGGTATGTTTAAATACGAACCCCTGGTCAAATGAGCCATGAGCGTTCTGCCGGCACATCTTACCCCACACCCCTGCAGCAGCACTGACTCCTGACAAATCATCCTCTAAAAGCAAATTCCCCACATGTCTGTGAGAGCGTAATTACGCGAGCTGTGTGTGTGTGTGTGTGTGTGTGTGTTTTCTGCTTGGCTACAGGTAGGAGGGGAAGATGTTATCTGGGCTGGCTTTTCACCTGGCCTCTGGCGGTGGTAATTAGAAAAGAGCGGGTTAGGATGGACTCTCCCGCCGCGGGCCGCCAGTAATTGCGGTTTTCATGGGTTTGGCGGGTCGTGGGTGTGTATAGGGTGGTGGAGGTGTGCTGAACACACACACACACACACACTACAGGTGGAAATAAGTGCTCGTCAGGGGGTCACGATGCCATAAACTCTGCCTTCACATTACGACTGTGTGATTAAAAATAACACTTACACCGACGTCTGCAGGAATATTTCAGCATCTTTATTTTATTTGCAGCAGTTTGTGCATAAGGGTTGAGTTAGGGTGCTGATAAATTCCTCCATGTTAGTTTGGAATCAATGTTGACATCAGACAGATTGTGCTGATTTACAGAAATGGATCATATTTATTCACTCACCTCAGGAAGAAGCTCAAAAGTTTATCACTTGTATTACTTGTAAAATAAATTGATAAACTGACCGTGATCATTCAGAGTTTACTAACAGTTCTTTTACAGTAAGGTTTGATTCAGTAGCGTTAATGCACATGTTATAATACTGCGATCTGTTATTTTTACAGCATTGATGACAGGGGTAAATCATACATATAGTAGACTGTACAATGAGGCATACATATGGAGGTATATAGAAGAATATTGATTAATTCATGTTCGATGAGGCTGTTGAATGCTTGATTCTGATTGGCTGATGAGCATTCTAATTCTTTCCAGTTAAAGTAGATCCGGCAGGTTTAGAGCACATTGCAGCTCCGTATCACATCACAAATCACATCAAAACTTGATCCTACAAAGTTTGAATTAGATACATCAGTCAAATGAGGAATAACTGACCGACCGGTTTGTCGAATTATTGCAAAATAAAGCACATCACGTTATTAAAAGAACGTCAATTATTCCGTATGCTCATCTGATGAAACATTTGAATTATGTTCATATTGTTAACCTGATAATTATTGTTCCTTAATCAGAGATTTTGTCTTGTTTTTAGTCCAGATATCTAAAAACTCTTAAATCATGAAGCATTTACTAGACAAGCAAAACATAGTGTTGTTTTCAGAAATAATGAGTCAAAATGAAGAGAGTTTCTCCTTAAACAAGCTAAATAATCTCCCAATTGGATAAGCAGAATAATTCTATGTGAAAACAAAGAATATGTTTATTTTGCTGACCCCATTGTCAGATTATTTTACATGTTTTAAGGAAAAACTGACTTCATTTTGTCTCATTGGGCTCTATTTTAACAATCTAGGCACAAACTCCACAGCTCATGATGCAAAAGCATTAAGGGTGGTCTGAATCCATTTTTGCTATTTTAAGGATGGATAAATCCGCTCTGCGCCTCGGCGCATGGTCTAACAGGGTTGAGCTTATTCTCTTAATGAGTTCTGGCTGTGTTTTGAGCATAACATGCATTAAACCAATCAGAGTCTCGTCTCTCATTCCCTTTAAGAGTCAGTTGCGTCGCTCCATGGTGCGTTTGCTATTTACATGGCGACTTTGTAAGTTTAAAAACTGAACGCTTCACTAGAGAAAACAGTTCAACAGAGCATCTGCAGCGCGAGGATAAAGAACGAGCCCCCTCCATTCAGCCTCTTTACTTTCTCTTTACTGTTACTCTTTACTTTACTCCTTTACTTTGGTGGAGTGAGGAAACGGTGGAGACTCACTCCACTGAACACATCCATCAGCCCACATATTTAATTTCCTTTATTAAACACAAAGATTTGCTTCAAAACTATTTCTAAATTCAAGCTTTAATTAAAGCAAATAAAAATCTGCAGATAATCAATAATCCTGCTGATAATAATAACATTATACAGATGCAGATTATCATGAATGAACTGAAGAAGCCCCCCGAGGTGAAGAAGGCATGGAGGCAGTGCTGTTTATATTGATGTAGAAAATCATCATTTCTGGATCATTTTAAAATAGCAACAAATCACGGCAAACACATCTTGCACCTTATTGTGCCGGGTGTATAATAGGGCCAGAGTCTTGTTTTAAGAAATGAGTCAAAATGAAGTGAGTTTTTCCTTAAAATAAGCCAAATAATCTGCCAACAGGGGAAGCAGAATAATCTTATGTCAAAAGGAAAAATAAGATTATTCTGCTGCCCCCATTTGCAGATTATTTAGCTTATTTTAAGGAAAAACTCACTCCGTTTTGACTCATTATTCCTGAAAACAAGACAGTTTTTGTTGCTTGTCTATAAAATGCTTCTTGATTTAGGAGTTGTTAGATATTTGGACTAGAAACATGACACAAACTCTGAGTAAGAGATGCATTTTTGCAGGAATATCTCAAGTTCATGTGTGTAATCGTGTCAGAAAGCGGAGCAGTGCTTCTCTCTCCTCTGCACCTCTGCGCAGCCGAGCTGAAATAATTGTCTGGTAAACACGGCGGCATCAGATCCTCCTGTAATTAGTTAATTGGTTGATTTGTGTGGGTGAGACGGCTGTTGTTCCCGCAGTTAATTGGATGACAGCTCCGCTATAAATTGGCATGTGTGAAGTGGAAAGGTCTGTTCGCAGTGTCGCCGCTTTCCATTTTTATTGCCAGCTTTATAAATTTATTTCCCCGCAATTATACAAACTCTGCCGCCGTGAACTTTTCCACTTCAGGTGCTCGGCGTTATATTCTCATTATTTAACTGCGCACGACCCTTTCCTCAACATCTGGGTTTCTGTGTTTTATTTAGGGATGTGCATATCTTGATAATCTGCTTGCCCTGAGTTTTTTTAATCAGAAAACATCAGTCTGAAGTGATGTTTTAACACATTTCTCTTCTAAAATCACCTTAAAGAGCACCAATCATGCAGAGATGACTTTTATGCGGGGTTTAAAACGCAGTTGTGTGTGTGTCAGCGGTGTGTGATTAGATTGTTATAATCAGACTTGACACCCTTTGTATGTGTCATCAGAGGGGGCCCCGCCCACCAGTGACCATCTCTCCCTCATTAGCATATGATGTTAGTCTTGTTTTTGAATCTGCCACTATGCTGATGCATATGCATTTGTAGCTCCGCCCTCTTCTGAAAAGAGCACAATCTCATTTGCATTTAAAGCGACAGTCGCCAAAACACCACAGTTAGGATCAAAGCCTGAAAGGGTCAGTTTCAGAGAGCTGGAGAACATTATCTGCTGTTTTCAGCTCAAACTCAAACACACACACTCTAAACACAGCAGAGACACACATTACATCTTGTAGAAAGGAACATGACAGGTCTACTTTAATACAGTGTTGGGTGTTATTAGTTGCAATGTAACTAGTTTCTGTAATTAAACGACTTTTTCACTGAAAATAGCTTTATTTTCAAGTTTTAGGGAATTGATTTAAAGTTACCAATAGCATACTGTAAATACTGAACATTCTGCATACATTAATTCAGATATTTCAAATCAATTTAGCTGTGTAGCTCTGTTTTTCAACTACAAGTCAACTGCACATGCTCAATGACAATCTAATCTATAGTAGAATTAGTTAGTGTCGATATATGGTATAAATTCAGAGAAGCTTGCGCATATATTATGGATCTATTTCTGTTATTCGGATATTTTACATGATTAAATGCTTTGCTAGTAAAGAAGTTTAGATTTGTCCAACAATTACACTTGCTTAAGAAACAATCAACCGTGTATGTAATAAATGCCAGTGTATGGTATTGAGTTAAGGAGCTAAACTACTCACTGGGTACAGAAATCTTTCATTTTGCATGTGGTAAAATCTTGTCTAAATCTAAATGTTGCTCTTTTGTAGCACAAAATCCCTACCAGGAGCTTTTATCTTGTAGCACTCCTATCATTTCTGATGCTAACGGGACCCATATCAATAAAGCAGATGTGCTGCAGTTAACCGTAACAGTGAAGACTCACAATCATTCAACACAATGAGCCTTCATTGTTCATTATGAGTTCTTTTATAAAGCTTCATACGTATGCAATCATAAACCTGCATGGATTGCAGGAGTTTAGTGCGCTTAATGTTTTTATCACTGCTTTAATGTTTCCAATACTGCGCTTCTATAAGCCTGTCAGTGTTAACCGCTCGCGATAAACATCGGATGGGGTTATAATTGCAGCTTTATTCCATTTATACTCTGGAACAGATTAAATCAGCGAGATGTGTCTGCTGGATTGTATTCATGCCGCTGCTATTATTCCTCACACAGCTGTTGAATTTCAGATAAGGTGAATTCTGCGATCGGTGTTAATCTCAGCATCTCATGTGTGCTCGTTTCTCTTTCTGCTGCTGATCAGGTGATACCGCAGCTATTGTTTCGGCTCAGAAACACTGTTCAAAGGATGAACCAGCTCACCTTCCAGCGCCGATGCTCATTTCATCCGCTTTTAAAGCTAAAATGTTCCCCGACATGAATCCAATTTCCCGGGCCGAGGCAGGGATTAAAGGCGAGCTGTCAGGAGGAAACTTCAGTGCGTTCTCATTCACCTCCAGCAGATGTTAAGCATGTAGGCAGAGTTTAATGATGCCGTGCTGGAGGATCATTGATGAGCGCAGATATAGCTGACGATTGCTCTGATCACACTATATTTAGAGATTCTCCAACTGCGGGACTTCTCTAGAAGGGATACAGCTGCAGTCGCAGGTTAATGAGAGTTATATTATAATACAATTACTGTACAACAATAATTAGCGTTTCTACAGCACTGTGATGGTTGAGTTAAGGGTTGGGGTAGGGGTAGACATTGATAAAATACAATTTAATGGGTAAATTAATAAATAATCCTCATTAATACAGTATAGGTTAGCTTTAGGGTTGGGTAGACATTAATTAAATACAATTTAATGGGTAAATTAATTAATAATACTCATTAATACAGTATAGGTTAGCTTTAGGGTTGGGTAGACATTAATTAAATACAATTTAATGGGTAAATTAATTAATAATACTCATTAATACAGTAAGGGGTAGCTTTAGGGTTGGGTAGACATTAATTAAATACAATTTAATGGGTAATTTAATTAATAATACTCATTAATACAGTATAGGTTAGCTTTAGGGTTGGGTAGACATTAATTAAATACAATTTAATGGGTAAATTAATTAATAATACTCATTAATACAGTAAGGGGTAGCTTTAGGGTTGGGTAGACATTAATTAAATACAATTTAATGGGTAATTTAATTAATAATCCTCATTAATACAGTATAGGTTAGCTTTAGGGTTGGGTAGACATTAATTAAATACAATTTAATGGGTAATTTAATTAATAATCCTCATTAATACAGTATAGGTTAGCTTTAGGGTTGGGTAGACATTAATTAAATACAATTTAATGGGTAATTTAATTAATAATACTCATTAATACAGTAAGGGGTAGCTTTAGGGTTGGGTAGACATTAATTAAATACAATTTAATGGGTAATTTAATTAATAATACTCATTAATACAGTATGGGTTAGCTTTAGGGTTGGGTAGACATTAATTAAATACAATTTAATGGGTCAATTAATTAATAATACTCATTAATACAGTATGGGTTAGCTTTAGGGTTGGGTAGACATGAATAAAATACAATTTAATGCGTAATTTAATAAATAATCCTCATTAATACAGTATAGGTTAGCTTTAGGGTTGGGTAGACATTGATAAAATACAATTTAATGGGTAAATTAATAAATATGTGCTGAACTTAGTTATTAATATAGTGTGTTAGTTAATTAATATGTTTTGTTATATTTTGCATAAGTGCCCAAACATTTTTACTGTTATTGGTATTGCATACTGAATACCGTGATGACCCTAGATTCTACTGAGTGGTATAGTTTGATACAGAACAATACGGTATGCAGTAATTTCCGTTCCCACTGTCAGAAGTACTGAAATATCAAACTATACCATACCACTTTTTTTGTGACCCTTTAGTGCGAGTCCTGACCACAACAGTACGGTACTATAAGATGGAGCTACTCGCTGCTGAACACTGATCCGTTTACAGAGAATCATCATGATGATTATTGAATTAAACGTTCAAGATGCGACTCCATACAGGGTTATATTTCAGCACTTTGGAAATGGAAAGTTAATCCTGATTAGCATTTAAAACAAGTTCTTACATCACTCATATCCTCTGCGCAAGTTCAGATAATTTAACTCCTATAAGATTAGCTCAAAGTGAAAAACATCCTGTGAGTAATCTAGAGCTAGTGACGTGGAGCTCCGCTTTTAGTGTTAACCCAGCATCAGAATATAGTCAAGGTAAAGGGACGGTATGTCATTTTCACCACTAGAGGGCGTGTGCTCACAACAAACAAAGACATGTTTTGTATTTTTGTGTGTGGAATCATGGGAGTTGTAGTCTTCATCATCTTTCTGCAGAAATCTTGTTGATGAATGTGTAAAGTATTCAACACTAATTATCATGGTACTAACCAAACCAGAAATCAAGAGCTGTCATTAGCATGAAAACACACACACAAGTTAAAATTCAGGATTTCTCTGCATTTGGAATTAATCAAAATATTAAGGATAATGTAAGTACACAGGTCAGCAAAATATATAACACGCTTCTACACTGAAAAAAAATTCAAAGATGATTCCTTGCATTTACTCAATTTTTTTATGTTAAGTTGTTGTAAACAATTTATTTGGGCTGAATTTAAACAAACAAATTAAGTTGAACAATCCTCAATTTAATTTGTCTGTTTAAATTCAACACAAAAAATAGTTTGCAACAGTTTTGCGTTCAACACTTTTTTCAGTGTAGTGGTTTTTGGATCATTTAAAAATATCGAGGAGGGCTGATGATTCTGACTTCACCTGTACATGAGTGTTTTCTGTGCAGTTTTCTGAATATTGACATTACAGATGCAGAATAGACCTCAAAACTGCCTGATGCGTGAACAATGCTTTTGCCATGTGGTGTCTGGCTTCATTCATCAGCCTAGAGAAAGCTGCCCATCTCTGGCTGTACTGTAAGAACTTGTGACCTTAAAAAAAGAAAAGGATTGGAAGCTCATGAAATCCAGTGCAAAACTTTCTGAAACTCCATTTATGCCCAGATCACTGGCTCAGAAGTTGACTGGATTAAATGTGAGTTTTATAGGATAATAATGAGTTAAAGGCGTCCGGCTCCTCTGGGCTCTGCTTGTCTAAAGGGCAGCGAGGATGGTCGCTCAGACAGATGAATGGTGCTTGGAGTGGCTTATTTGTGTTTAATGTGCCATAAGGGGCCGAGGTAATTAGCTTTAGGTCAGGTAGTAAAACAGGTGCGGATGGATGAACATCGTGCTGCTCATGTAAATGAGAGATCAGGACTGCGGCCCAGTTGGAAATCGCTGACTATATTGAGCCAGCGTGGAAACTGTTGGTCCAGATCTGCTGCGTTTATGTGCTTTCAGACTGTTTTATTTTACTGTGAGTTTACAGTACTAATGCGTACAGTTAAAATTCAGTTATTTAATGTGTGTATTTATATATGAATATAGTGCAAATGTCTGATCAGCCAATCACATGGCAGCAGCTCACTGCATTTAGGCATGTAGACATGGTCAAGACGATCTGCTGCAGGTCAAAGTGAGCATCAGAATGGGGAAGAAAGGGGATTTAAGAGACTTTGAACGTGGCATGGTTGTTGCTGCCAGACGGGCTGCTCTGAGTATTTCAGAAACTGCTGATCTACTGGGATTTTCATGCACAACCATCTCTAGGGTTTACAGAGAATGATAAAGAGGAAATATCCAGTGAGCGGCAGTTCTGTGGCGCAAATGCCTTGTTGATGCCAGAGGTCAGAGGAGAATGGCCAGACTGGTTCCAGCTGATAGAAAGGCAACAGTAACTCAAATAAGCACTCGTTACAACCGAGGTCTGCAGAAGAGCATCTCTGAACACACAACACTGGTTTCTTGAACATGACAATGAGTTCACTGTTCTCAAATGGCCTCCACAGTCACCAGAGCTCAATCCAATAGAGCACCTTTGGGATGTGGTGGAACGGGAGATTGGCATCATGGATGTGCAGCCGACAAATCTGCAGCAACTGTGTGATGCTATCATGTCAATATGGAGCAAAATCTCTGAGGAATATTTCCAGTAGCTTGTTGAATCTCTGCAGTTCTGAAGGCAAAAGGAGGTCCGACCGGTACTAGTATGATGTACCTAATAAAGTGGCCACTGAGTGTATTTCTCGAGTGCATTTTAACAGAAATTTAAACATAATAGTTTTAATAACTCATTTCTGATAGCTAATTGCTTCTGTCTTTGCCATGATGAGAGCACATAATAGTTTACTACTGATTTTGCAGCTAGTATTCAGCTTAAAGTGACATACAACCTGTATATAATGTTGATAGCACATCCATCTGTAAATATCACCATAATTTTTCTATAACTATAACTGCACTTTATAACTTATACCTGTATCCTGCACTTGCTGCTATTGCACTGCTGGTTAGACCGAAACTGCATTTCGTTGCCTTGTACTTGTACATGTGTAATGACAATAAAGTTGAATCTAATCTAATCTAAAAAATGAAAAGGCTTGACTAGGTTAACTAGGTTAGGACAACAGTGGTTTAATCTGTAGATAACATTGACCTTTTTTTTAGATATATTTTTCTTTATTTCAACTAAACTGAAATAAATACGATGTTCTCCATTAATACTGTAAAAAGTCCTTGTTATTTTCAACATTTTCTTGGGAAATATTTGATAACAGTACAAATTTCACTGGAGGGCGGATAATTAATTAAGTCTTCAAATCAATGTCCTAATTTCTTTTCTCCCCAAATGGAAAACCTCCACTGCAGCATGCGCTTCAGTAAATGCCACACTTCAAAACCATTAGCGCATAAATTTCCCATAATTAAATCAGACTAATGGTGATATTGACTTCATTTCGATGTATCGCGCCGCCCTAATCCAGCATCAAATATGAAATTGTGCTGCGCTTCATCTTTTATTTAAAATCAAGACATTAATGAACAAATTATAAAGCAGTCTCGCTGTTAGCAGTTTGAAATCAGTCATTAAAACCAGTTTAAAAGGCATGACTAATTAAAAGGGTATTTGAATGGGATTGAATTTTAATGGCGTTCTCCCTGTTACCTTTTGTGTGGGGTTAAGAAGAGCTCTTCTCGCACTCATTATGAGCGGCGTTCCCCAGGGCTGGGTAATGGGGCCGCTCGCGTTCTCATTGATCCTCTGAAAACACACGTCCAGAGCTCGCGCTCCCTCAGGACTCGTGGTTTTGGACTGGTTTTGAGCTCTGGGGTTTGGCGGGAAAAATCATGTGTTTCAGCGGTGGACGCCAGTCATGAAGGGGCTTGTTTTGCGGTTTGAAGTGAAAAGGGGTTTGAGTTTAAGCTTCTGATTGATTGGGACGTGGTGGTCTCACAGGGAATGGAGGTTTTGGGGTATTTTAAATGAATATGCTGCAGACTGGCGTGTGTGAGGGATGAAAAAAATAATGAAAAAGGCAAGAAATATACTTTTTGTTTGATCACATGTGAATCTATGGGTCTTCAGTGTCACAATTTGACCACTACAGCACACACACACACACACACACACACACACACACACACACACACACACACACACACACACACACACACACAAATATTGTAATTTTATATTTCTAATAATTGTTTTATATTTGTAGAAGCAGATTAATAGTTAAGAGTTCATGTGGTAATAATAATGATACTGAGCCACTGTGATGACGGACTTTTTACAATCAGGAAAACAACATTTCAGATGTTTTACAATGTGCTGGAAATGCTGCAAATCTGTCTTCTGCTAAAACTAAATCCCATCACACATACTGATGCACATGCTGGAGTTTATTCATGAAATGTTTTTCCTTATAGCTTATGCACATTTTTTTTAATATCAGATAAAAAGTTTATTTAACTCAGTTTTAAGTGCTTGTGATATCACGTGTATCTTGGAGTTTTCAATTTTTTAATGCAAAATTCCAAAATGTGCTTAAAAAAGGTGGATGTAAACATAGTCAGCATCTGAAGCCTACCAGAGAGAACTGTGTCTGTCCTGTTCATTATACACTCACTGGTCACTTTATTAGGTACACCTCATTAGTACCGGTTCGGACCCCCTTTTGCCTTCAGATCTGCCTTAATCCTTCATGGCAGAGATTCAACAAGCTCCTGGAGATATTCCTCAGAGATTTTGCTCCATATTGACATGATAGCATCACACAGTTGCTGCAGATTTGTCGGCTGCACATCCATGATGCCAATCTCCCGTTCCACCACATCCCAAAGGTGCTCTATTGGATTGAGCTCTGGTGACTGTGGAGGCCATTTGAGTACAGTGAACTCATTGTCATGTTCAAGAAACCAGTCTGAGATGATTGGCAATCATCAGAAGATGGGTACACTGTGCTCAAAAAGGGATGGACATGGCCAGCAACAATACTCAGGTAGGCTGTGGCAGGGTTTCTATCAGCTGGAACCAGTCTGGCCATTCTCCTCTGACCTCTGGCATCAACAAGGCATTTGTGCCCACAGAACTGCCGCTCACTGGATGTTTCCTCTTTATCATTCTCTGTAAACCCTAGAGATGGTTGTGCGTGAAAATCCCAGTAGATCAGCAGTTTCTGAAATACTCAGAGCAGCCCGTCTGGCAGCAACAACCATGCCACGTTCAGCGTCTCTTAAATCCCCTTTCTTCCCCATTCTGATGCTCGCTTTGACCTGCAGCAGATCGTCTTGACCATGTCTACATGCCTAAATGCAGTGAGCTGCTGCCATGTGATTGGCTGATCAGACATTTGCATTGAGCTGTTGGACAGGTGTACCTAATAAAGTGGCCGGTGAGTGTATATGTCTGATTATCATGTGTGATTTGATTGGCAGTGGTTTCTGAGCAGCAGATCATGTGTGAGTGTGTTTGAGAGATGAATATGAAGCTTGATCATAAACAGTGCATGATGGACACACACTGACCTATATGTTTGTGTTGTGTGTGAGCGTCTCCTCTTACCGTCTGGTGTTGTTGTGTTTGTGCAGGTCTGCATCCAGACAAACATCTAGGAAAATCGCTGGCGGAGATGGAGCCGTATCTGCATGAGGTCAGAGAAAAGCAGTTCATTCAGTCTTACAGTAGCATATAGTCATTTATAGTCAATATTGCAGCGTTTTAACCGTACTATAATAAAATACTTCAATTGAGCTGTTGTGGTGTTTCTATTGTTGCTATGGTTACACAACAACTAGTAATTAATCTGTTGTGGTGATTCTATAGTAAGTAATATGTTTTGATTCTATTGTTGCTATGGTGACAACTATAGTAATACATTTGTTGAGGGGATTCTACAGTTGCTATGGTAACACAACAACTATAGTAGTTAAATTGTTGTTGTGATTCTGTTGTTGCTATTGTAACACAACACCCATACTAATTCATCTGTTGTGCTGATTCTACTGTTGCTATGGTAACACAACTGTAGTAATATATAAAATGTAATACTGTAGTTTTCTGAACCTACTGTGTATATTATATTATTATTATACAACACGACAGTTTACTGTAGTACAAACTGAAGTATACTGTAATGTCTGTATCAGGTCACTATAGTTAATATCACAGTATACTACAGTGTGTAAGTATTACAACAAGGAGTTATTCTTGGTGGATTTGTAGTGAATCAACCCACATTAAATACTATAGTGATTTATAGTAAATACTGCAATATTTTTAACCATACTATAGTATACTGCATGTATTAGTTTTTAGATGTTAGTTTTTATTAGTTATTAGATGTTACTATTTACTATTTGTTTTAGCATTAACTCTTTGTTAATGAATGCTCCAGCACACAGTAGTATTAACTAGTGAACTGATCAACTGTAACAAATACTGCAGTATTCTTTAGATATTACTGCAGTAAACTGTGGTGTATTGTAGTGTAATATACGCTATAGTGCGTAGAAAACTACAGTATTGGGCCATTAGTGTATTTTGCTGTGGTTGTTGTTTCCATAGCTACTGTAGAATCGCCACAACAGTTTAATTGCTATAGTTGTTGTGTTACCATAGCAACTGTAGAATCGCCACAACAGATCAATTACTATAGTTGTGTTACCATAGCAACTGTAGAATCGCCACAACAGATCAATTACTATAGTTGTGTTACCATAGCAACTGTAGAATCACCACAACAGACCAATTACTATAGTTGTGTTACCATAGCAACTGTAGAATTACCACAACTGATTGACTCTTGCCCAATAATGTAAAATGGATCAAAGACACTACAGTATTAACTGAATTACTGTAGTATTTTTTTTATCTGGGCTTGCCTAGTCTCTGCAGGACTGTGCAACATGTTGATTGTCTATTATTAGTGTTTTTGGTCAAATAAATGCCGAGTTTTTCAGAGCATTACAAAATAAATGCATGAAGATTTTGCAGAAGTGATCTAGTGTTGAGGTGTGTAATGTTTGAGGTGTGTTAAAGGTGTGTGTTTGTTTCAGCTGTCAGAGAAGTATGGCGTCCACATCTGTGGTGAAGGTGGAGAATACGAGACCTTCACCCTCGACTGTCCGCTCTTCAAAAAGAAGATTGTCATGTAAGGATCCTGATACTGTATGGCTGTATCCCAAATGTTCCCCTATACCCATAAACAGCACACTATTTCTCTAGTAGTGTCCCAAACCATGGTGGACATTCAGAAGTGAGAGATTGCATGCCGAATGAATTGCTACAAGATAATATCTTAAATATGTCTTATTTAATATATCTAAATCATGGTTTATCTATTAAAAATATCTTCTTTTGTGTTCAACAGAAGAAAGAAACTAGTGTAGATTTAAAACCCCCTGAGGGAGAGTAAAGGATGACGGCATTGTAATTTTTGGGTGTGTGTGTGTGTGTGTTTCAGAGACGCCACAGAGACCGTCATCCACTCAGATGATGCCTTCGCTCCTGTAGGTTTTTTGCGCTTCACTGAAATGCACACTGAGGACAAGACAGAGGTGCGCACACTGTAAAAAACCAACCAAATCTGTGAAGTTTACTGTAAAATAACTTAAGCTGTGGTCGCCATTAAAGTCGAACGTAAGATTAGCTTGAAGTGAAAAACATCCTGTGAGTAATCTAGAGCTAGTGATGTGGAGATCTGCATGTAGTGTTAACCCAGCATCAGAACATAGGCACGATATGTCATTGTCACCACTAGAGGGCGAGTATTCACAACAAACAAAAGCATATTTTGATGACTCTGTTGCTGAGTGTGGAATCATGGGAGTTGTAGTCTTCATCATCCTCTAGGACTCTTGCAGAACTCATGTTGATGATCAGTAATGTATTCAACACTTATTATCACTGTAGTATGAAGCAGAGTAAGACTGAAAGAGGGAATAGCTTCAGCTCATGATCACATGGACAATAACAGTGTTGTTTTATCAGACTAAACACATCTCAGGCTTCTGTTCTAATGCTGATCTGTGCAGTCCAATAAAACACACAACATATCAAAGCCTCCGTTTCCCTGTTTTCTAGAAACCCAAACCAGAAATGGAGTGTGAGTGACGTCATTAGCATGAACACACACACACACACGCCCTCTGTCTCACTAGATATAAGTGTATGATTTGTCATTTACAGTAATGTAAATACAGAAGTATGCAATACTCTTCTAATGGTTTGGATAATTGAAAGACAAATCGTACATGTCGTGTCTTTAAACATACAGTAAATTTAGAGTAAACTACCATATGGTATTAGTTTTTATAATGTAATATATCAGTGTTTTAAAGTGTTAATATCTACATAGTTACTTTTGTAATACACAGATGAAAACACCTACAAAGTCGGACTTTTGATTTATCGGAAAGATCAATCCTCATATCAGAATGACCAACATTGGTATCAGTATTTTACTGATGCTAGTCTACTGAGATCCATACGTGTCCATAAATGTTCTAATATGAGCTCATGCTTGTGTGTGTTCTGTGTAAACGTGCCTGACAGATGTGTTGGAAGAATGCATCCTGTGTGAATGATCATTAACCAAAGAATAAATGACTACAAACTCATGTTTTTGCTATGGTGTAAATATAGGAGAAATGGGGTAAATGTCTGTCCTCAGATTTACACAGCGGATGCCCTTCCAGCTGTAACCCAGTACTGGGAAACACCCATACACACTCATTCACACACTCATACACTACGGCCAATTTAGTTCATCAATTCCCCTATAGCGCATGTGTTTGGACTGTGGGGGAAACCGGAGCACCAGGAGGAAACCCACACCAACACTGGGAGAACATGCAAACTCCACACAGAAACACCAACTGACCCAGCCGGCACTCAAACTTGCAAACTTTTTGCTGTGAGGCCACAGTGCTAACCACTGAGCCACCGTGCTGTTAGCAGAGACCTGTTTTGAGGAAATCACACATCTTCTAAACACAGTGTTATCAGGTGTGGGTATGTGTTTTTGTGACAAAAAGCAGCGGTTTCCAACAGGGGGGTCCCGGCCCACAAGGGGGCCTCAGCAAGCTCTGTGGGCGGGTCACGTCATATTTTTTTAAAAATTAAGCAGTGGACAATTAGGAGAACCATCATGTTGCCTTAGTTCATTTTATCCCCTGGCTGACCAAAACATAGACATATTTGTATTTGGTACTCCACAAAGAGTCTCACTGATTCATCTTCAGCAGCTAATAGTACTGACCCAAGCATACTGAACCCAGGTTAGGAAGCTCCAAACATACTGGAAACACCAAGATAGTGACCAGAACTATGGTTTTATTCAATTTTCTCGAAGCATTGAGTCCCTGACCCAGCCACAGTGCATTATCTGCACCAGATTCCTTGCTGAAGAATGCATGAGACTAGACTAATAAAACAATCGCAGACGTCTCCTCCTCAATACTGTGTACCCAACACAAATGACCTACTCATGTTTTACTTTTATATTTTACATTAGGCTATTATTTGCGCATAAACATATCTAGATATCGTAATAAACAAACCGTCTTGTTTTTGACAAACTCATATGAGCGATAATATCATTAAATGTGGAGGGAGACCTTACAATATTTTCTGGGGGAAAAGGGGGTCTCAGGCAAAAAAAGGTTGAGAACCACTGACATAAAGGGACACAAATCTGTCCAATGACACAGGTATTGCAGGAAGGCTGTGTATTATGAGGACATTGCTGATGTCCTCATTTCTCCAAAAGCTTTGTTCTTTTCTCTTTCAGACAGTAAAACTGCACAGTGTCTTGTTAGAGTTGTGTTTAGGGGACGTCACAGTATAGTTTGTACAGTAGAAAAACAATGGAAACCTACTGCATGTCCCCACAGTTCACAAAAACAAACGAGTGTGTGTGTGTGTTCATAGTGTAGTTCTGAGGAACTGGTTTACTGTGATATATATATATTAGTGGCACAGGTTATCTCACGACAATATTTAGCCTCTGATAACGATTCATCTGTGATATATCACAAGCTAATCATCCACCATATATCAGGAGATTTGCAATGAAGTGGAAAAAAATGCACGAAATCTAAAATGTAAGTTGTATTATTATGATTAACAACACAAGACAGCTGTCGAACAAGCTTGAATGTGTGTATGTGTGCAGATTTGAGCTGGAGGTGGTGTGTCTGTGTGTGTCAGTAGTTTGAGCAGCGTGCTCTCTGTCCTGTAATGTGGCGTCTGCAATATTCCCCTCAGCCTGCCGTAACACACCCGTCCAGTCGGATTATGCAGCACACACTCAGGTCACAAAGGAAGGTTATTCAGGTGGATGTGTGTGTGTGTGTGTGTGTGTGTGTGTGTGTGTGTGTGTGTGTGTGTGTGTGTGTGTGTGTGTGTGTGTGTGTGTGTGTGTGTGTGTGTTTTCTCTGTGCATGTTGTTCTGATGTCTATAAGCAGGAGGACACTGCTGTGTTCATGGCGCTTTGTTTCAGTCTCAGTATTTTTCTTTTTTAATTTTATTAGTTTTTCCTCGAGGAATACGCGGCTACATGCAGTAAAAATCAAATAATATGAAGTATATTTCAAATAAAACTATATTTTCCTTGTTGACACTTTCTTTGCTGCTGAGAAACAGGCAGATGTGCACAGTGCAGCATTGATATCATAACTGAGACGATATATAGCTGGTGTGGGGGAATGGGATGGTTTTAGGAGAGCATCAGACCTCAAAACCTCACTGTAAAACCTCATTTATTGACTGATCAACTCTGAACTGACCAATCAGAAAGCAGCAGCGCCGTGATAGTGTTGTAATGTGGGATGTTTGTGTGTTTGTGTGTGTGTGTGTGTGTGTGTTTTGGGTCATGCGTGGCCTCAGTCTCAGCTGCTGGCTCTGTGTGCTCTTGTGTTCGTGTTCTGCTGTGTGTTGCTGGAGAATCTGGCCTGTGAGGCCATCATAAAATAAAAAGCCCTGCCCAAGAAGGAAACTCCTGCAGCCACGCGGCCTTGAGCGCTGGGAGATCCTGCCCGCTCCACACGCAGCAGTCCAGAGGAGTCTCCGTCACACTGACAGATCCACACTGACACACACACGCGTACGCGCGCGCTGCAGGATAATTAATTTCATTATCATACGGCCAACTGCAGATGACAGCAGTACATTAAACACATCTGAAATATTAATAAAATGGGCTGTGTCCAGCGTGCTACAATCTCGCTCTCTCGCTTAATTGCAGGAAAACACTCTTTCAGTAGTGACGCTTTATATACTTTAAGCCTATATAGCTCAAAGATGCTAATCAGCTTATAGTTAGCAAGCACAGTTTTAAACAGTTAATAAGAAAGTAAAACTATAATTTTGGAAGAAACACCCCGAAGGTTTTACTTAGCTGCAGGAAATACTGTTTCAGTAGTGACGCTTTATATACTTTAAGTCTATATACCTCAAAGATGCTAATCAGCACATGGATAGAGAGCGCCACTTTACACCGTTAGCTTAAAACAACATTTTTTTTAGTAAAACAGCCCAAAATTTTTCCTTAATTGCAGAAAAAAGAGTTTCGGTAGTGGCATTTATATTCTTTTAAACCTAGAACTCAAAGATGCTAATCAGCACATGGTTAGCGAGCGCAGTTATGCACTGTGCAGTTGTGGTTAGCGAGCGCAGTTAAAGGTGCAGTATGTCAGATTGACACACCTGGATTAAAACACATTCTCACTCGCCTCCTCCTCCTCTGAGTACACACAAGCGCAGGTTGCCAGATTGAAGTGAGTGTGCCTGACTATTGAGCATAAAGGCTGATTTAAACTGTGTTCTTAATAAAAGCAGCGTCACGCGATAGAGGGAATATTCTCCATATTAGAAGGAGTTTTTGTCCTGACCAGCAGCAGAAATTCATATATATTAGAAACAGCTTCTGTTTCTCACAGGTGAACAGCAGAACACTGACACTGATCAGCTCAGGTACAGCTCATGTGCTTTATTCAGTGTTCAATGCTCATAATGTGAGTTTGACAGACATTTATTATCGCCATATACTGAAAGCAGCAGCAGATAGTTCAGCTCAGATCTGGAGAATAAAATAAACCATCTGAGATTGAACTTCAGAATGGAGACTCAGTGCAAAGCAACACACTTCAGTGATCCAGCATCTACATTTAATGATGTTAAAGAGCTTTAATATGTATTCATTAGATTATAAAGCTGAGCGTTGTGCTGGAGTGCAGTGAGTGCACTATTCTGTGCTTCTGAATGGCTGGATTTACATTTCTGTTGTGTTTCGTCTGCCTCAGCCTAAATTGCTTATCACTGTGTATCTCGTCACGTAGCGTGTTGTTAGGACACGTGGTTACAGTGTAACCTGCTCACCTAATGTTTACACTCGTAATATTTATATTATTTACTAATTAATAACCTCCTTATGTGGAACTCTGAATCTGTGTCTCATTTCAGAGTCTGCTACTGTCCACCGGAGGTCACATTTCAGTCACAGACGCACACTTTTAGAGCCTTCCTGACTGAATGAATGAAATACGCTGTTTTCCATCATCTGGCAACCCGGGGTGCTGAAATATAATTGGCTAAATTGGCAGTGGGCGGGTTAAAGAGACCAAAACAAACACACATGTTCAAAGCAGAATATCTGACTTGTGTTTCAGAGAACTGTTCACTGAGCATGTCTCTGAATATCTGCACACATATGATGCTGTTTTAATGCTTTAGAAGACTCAAAAACACCACAAACGTTTTTCTGAATTGCAGGAAAAGAGTTTTGGTAGTGACATTCTACAAACAGATTTCTGACGTTTGACCCAATTACCCTAAAATGCCTGCACCGGTCTGCTCCACATGTAGCTGTGAGCAGAAAACACACAGGATTAATCCAGTAGCAGAAATGTAGAGGCGCAGTAAAGCCAGTCTCAGCCAATCGGTAGTGACGCGACACATAGGGACATTAAAAAAAATTCTGCTTCATTTTTAAGAAAATAAATTCTAAAATACAGATTTTTACTTTCTTTTAAAAATAATGAAAAGCATACAGCTTCAATATCATCAAGTCATGTCAATATCACATCCAGAAGTTAGCGATAGCCTGCTTCCAATTAATCTGTATTAATTGAAAATATGATTGTGGGTTTGGATGAGTGGTTGCTAAAGCTTTGCTTTGTGGTTTTTAGGGTCTCAAACCTGACCTCATTCAATGTGTAATAGCTGCACATACTGTACAGGTTTATTTGAAGAGATATTCAGCTTATCAGCAAAAGACCCTTAAAAAATTCTGGATGTTATAAATGATGAAGTTAACTTGACTTTTTTACTAACTTGGCTACTGATTTGCAGAGTGTGTGTGTGTGTGTGTGTGTGTGTGTGTGTGTGTGTGTGTGTGTGTGTGTGTGTGTGTGTGTGTGTGTGTGTGTGTGTGTGTGTGTGTGGTGTTTGTGAGTTTGGTGGAGCAGTGATGCTCATATTCATTTCCTGCAGGTCTGCTGATCAAGTATGCGAGAGTGTGCTGTGTTTTCAGGGTGTGTGTGTTAGTGTGTGTGTGTGGGGTCTCCTGCAGGGCTCCGGAGGGCCACCGCCGCCATCTCTCTCTGCGTGTCCTTGCCAGAGCGCCATTGACAGGATGACAGAGGAGCTGGAATATGCTGATAAAACTGCAGACGTCCAGAGAGAATGTCCATCACACACACAGAGCACATGTCAACTGGAGGAGGGTGAGCTGAGTGTGTGCTTGCGCAAGTATGTGTGTGTGCGCAAGTACGTATGTATGAATGTGTGTGCATGAGTTCACACGCATATATACAGGACTGTACCTCACATTCGCTTCATTCAGATTACAAAACCCCTGCACATTTGTTTTCAAGTGTATGTGTTTGGTTTAACAGTAGAGATGTGAAGCTTTATTCTGATATATTCCTCATGTGTCTGCAGCAAGTATTAGCTGAGATTGCAGTGTGTTTGCTGAGCCCAGAGGATCATAATGAAGCTGCAGAAACACCCAGCTGCTCTGAGCCCCTCCCCCAGAGAATCATCAGTCTATACTGATCACTGATTGGCTCCTGTACTAGAAGGCGGGGCTTCATTCACCATATTACGTTACACTTTTCTCCATTCAAAACCATACGAGCGACACGTGTCTTTGATGTTATTCAGTAAGGGGGGGGGGGATTTGAGGGCAAACTTTTTCACACAACTGTTTGTAGTTGATATCACTTTTGTTCACAATTGCGGTGTTGTGTGTGTGTGTGTGTGTGTGTTTATACTGTAGGTTGTGAGGTTTCACACTCGTCCAGCAGTTCTGCAGGTTTCCAGTGGATCAGCGGATTATCTGCGCATCAGTCCGAACACCCGGACGTCCAGAGCCAAGCACAGCACGTCTTCACACTCTTGCAAAGTACCTAAACTGCTCTCATTGTTGCACATTATTAATCTGCGATGATTTGGGGAGTATAGTAACTAAAAACTTAATACACACAATAAAATATAGCTGTTTGACTTTAAGATTTACAATGTAAATCCAATTAGATAAACAAAGCAAGTTTCTCATATAATATATCAGCTATATATCGACGTCGCAGTGCGATTAATCCAACACAGGCTCATTGTGAATACATACCCCTGTATACGTTTCTGAAGAGCGTGAATTATGTAGCCAGAGTCTTCAAACGAAGAACGGTTCTAGAAAGCGGGAAAGACTAAAACAAAAGGCAAAAATTAAATAAAGAAGTAAAGAACAGGGTGAGAATGTGGACAGATCTGAAAACGTGGTAAAAATCAGGCGGCCACCTCAGTCTATTGGTCAGTAAGTCACTGCACAGCGACCTCTGGTGGATT
Organism: Danio aesculapii; assembly: GCF_903798145.1. NCBI lineage: Eukaryota > Metazoa > Chordata > Actinopteri > Cypriniformes > Danionidae > Danio > Danio aesculapii. The sequence goes on along the minus strand of NC_079451.1, from coordinate 301,751 downwards.
TACAAGAGAACAGCAGGCGTGAACTTGTGAGGGAAATTAGAGATCTGAGAAAGCGTACACAGCGGCCTCTAGTGGTTTTGCGGAAACAAAAACTGCAAACAAAACGTAGCTCCTGTGGTGTATTTTGAGCTCTCCAGAAATCTATGCTGGGGTACACATCAATAATGAGCCTGGGCTGGATTATTCACATTGCACAATACGCAGTGTTGAGTCTGCATTATAGCCTATCATGTTATTGAAGCCTTTGACCTTAAGAGCATTCAGACAGAAGAAATTGTACAGTTGGCAACTATAATAGCGAATAGCTTTATACAGTACACACACTTACATTGTGTCTAAACAAACTTTTATTTGGGATTAATTTTTGCCCAGCACTAATATTCACTAATATTCAATAATATGTCATGGCTCTGCAGTCAATAAATGTGGTTATAATGGAAGTCAAAGGGGCAAAAACAGCCCCCAACATAACTAAAGCAGAGTCCATCTGAACAACACCATGGTTAACAGCATGAGTTGCACATTCAAATCAAGAGTGACCCAAATCTCTGCTTCAGGTTTGCAGTGTTGTATGTTTGTGTGTGTTTGTGTGTGTTAAGTTGAAGGTTTTTGTTGGATCACAGAATATGTTTGGTGTTGTCTCTGATGTAGTGTTGAGTTGGAGAAGTGAAGAAATAATGAAGAATGCGGAGCTCAGATCTGCAGTTCAAACGCTGACGGCTAATACGCCTCTCTTCCAGAACACGCTTTTATTCTCCCGCTTCTTGTGCAGCAAAATGCACTTTTAAGAGGTGCCTCTTGGTTTGGCCGCATGTCACATCCGTCACCGAGACACACACACACACACACACACACAAACACACACACACACACACACACGTCAAATTAAAGCCGGAGAATGAACCGCGCTTTTTACTGTTTGTTATCGCCTGCAGAACTTTTTAAAGAGTGGCCTCTGTGTGTGCGTGTGTGTGTGTGTGTGAGTGTGTGTGTGTGTGTGTGTGTGTGTGTGTGTGTGTGTGTGTGTGTGTGTGTGTGTGTATGTGTGTGCACGACAGCAGAGAGAAAAAATCCTGAGCGCGAGATGAAAAGCATATTTAATGTTTCTCGTCTTACTTCACCAAACAGCCTTCAGAGAGCGCTGAGACAATATTAAAGAAGTGAATATTTAATGCGCGGCGTTTCTTGAACAGTGGCGAAACGCAAAGGAAAAACAAAGTTGATGCCATGTGAAAGTCTAATGGGGGGTTTCGCCAGTCTATTGTAAGTCAGGCGAGTGTGTTCTCTTTGTTTTCATGTGTGTTTTCTAGCGCTGTAAGCCTGAGGTGAGAGCAGGGTAGACGTGCGCCTTTATTCAATAATTCAGTATATGCTGATAATCAAACATGCACTATATTGATATGGTGGGCACTTCAGCATACTGTGAACATTATTTATTAGGGAAACTCTTAGAGTGCTTTTTGATAACCTTCAGATTGTTGATCACAGCACTAAATGACTGAAGAGTTATGTTCAGAGATTAACATCTTCACATGTTAATCTTTCCTAAGATGTTGAACATTCTGTCACTATTAGTGTTTGGTTTATTAACTGTACAGTAAGACTAAAATCAAGTGTTTATTGATTTTAGCTGGTGTTCATTTCTTAATCAGTGCCTGATAATGCTGTTAAAAGTTTAAAGCAACATTATTAACATAAAGAATCTAATGGTGTTAATAACTACTAAACTTTAGTTTAAATTAACTTTAACATAACTATAATATACACTCACCGGCCACTTTATTAGGTACACCTTACTAGTACCAGGTTGGACCCCTTTTGCCTTCAGAACTGTCTTAATCCAGGTGTCAGAGATTCAACAAGCTACTGGAAATATTCCTCAGAGATTTTGCTCCATATTGACATGATAGCATCACACAGTTGCTGCAGATTTGTCGGCTGCACATCCATGATGCCAATCTCCCGTTCCACCACATCCCAAAGGTGCTCTATTGGATTGAGATATGGGGACTGTGGAGGCCATTTGAGTACAGTGAACTCATTGTCATGTTCAAGAAACCAGTCTGAGATGATTGGCGCTTTATGACATGGAGCGTTATCCTGCTGGAAGTAGCCATCAGAATTATTTCTGACAACATCGTCTTGATTTCACAATTGTCAGATATTTGGACTGGAAACATGACTGTTTTCTCAGTGTAGGTTTAGAGATGAGGAAATGATGACTGAATGCTGATTTAATATTGTGTGTGTGTGTGTGTGTTCAGGTCGTCTGCAGGAGATGGGCTCTGCGCTCAGACATGTTCTTCTGGTTCATCTGTACGTCAGCAGCATGCAGGACTTCAGGCTAATCAACAGCGTCTACAGCAGATTCTTCACACACAACCCACCTGCCAGGTACAGCACGATAAAGAGAGTCTGACAGCTTTCTTTTGTGAATCGTGTGTGTGTGTGTGTGTGTGTGTGTGTGTGTGTGCGCGTGTGTGCATGTGTGTGTGTGTATGAATATATGTGTGTCTGATATACGTAATATATAATAAATATGTATACAAACACACAAATGAACATACACACAGAAACACATGCAAAATCACACGCACAAACTCACACATACAAAAACACACACACACACACACACACACACTCACTAACACAACCACCAACCCATGTGCAATCACATACACACACGCAAAGCAAACACACATGTGTGTGTATAAATATATATGTGTGTGTTTTTCAGGGTGTGTGTGCAGGCGTCTCTGCCGGAGGGTCGTCAGCTGCAGATGGATGTTCTTCTTCAGGATCAGACGAAGGCTTCATCTTCATCAGTGTGTGAGGATGAGTGTTTCCCCCAGAGAGAGACTCTTCATGTGCAGAGTGTGTCCCACTGGGCTCCGGCCAACATCGGCCCCTACAGTCAGGCCACACAGGTACGGCTCTCCTCACTCTTCACTGTCTGCTTCAGCATCTCTTCTCTTCTCTTTACTTGTTCTACATTTCAACTTAACTTCTGCGGCACGGTGGCTCAGTGGTAAGCCCTGTGTCCTCACAGTAAGAAGGTCACTGGTTCGAGTCCCGGCTGGGTCAGGTGGTGTTTCTGTGTGGAGTTTGCATGTTCTCTCCGTGTTGGCGTGGGTTACTTCCAGGTGCTCCGGTTTCCCCCACAGTCCAAACACATGCGCTATAGGGGAACTGATCAACTAAACTGGCCATAGTGTATGAGTGTGTGTGTGAGAATGAGTGTGTATGGGTGTTTCCCAGTAATGGGTTGCAGCTGGAAGGGTATCTGCTGTGTAAAACATGCTGGGATAGTTGGCGGTTCATTCCGCTGTGGTGACTCCTGATAAATAAGAGACTAAGCTGAAGGAGAATAAATGAATAATTATAATGAGGATCTGAGACGGTTTTATAAACTCTTCAGTAATTTTCTAAGGCTTCTTAACTTGTGTTTCTGTCTAAATACAGTCTAAAATGAGTAACTTTAATTAAAGCAACCAAAGCTACCTGAATCTGTTCTGTTTTTATATTTATTTGAATCATTTTTTATATTATTTAAATTTTTAACATTTCTACACTTTTACATTATTTAAGTTACTGTTTATTTGATTGTGTTTTAAATTTGTTTTTTAATTTAATTAATTCTTTTGTTTTGTTGTTAATACTTAAATTATTATATGTGTGTGTGTGCGTGCGTGCGTGCGTGCGTGTGTGTGTGTGGTTTTATATTCACAATGTTTACAATTTTTTATCATTTTTATAATGCATTATTTTTATATTTTTGCTTATATTTAGTTAATACGTTTTTATGATTGTAGACGTGTGTATCTGTGTGTGTTTTTATGATTATATTATATTTATCTAATTATTATATGATTTATTATTGTTATATCTTATGCTTTTATATAGTTTTTTAGACGTGTCTAGTTGTGAGGTGTGTGTGTGTGTGTGTGTGTGTGTGTGTGTGTGTGTGTGTGTGTGTGTGTGTGTGTGTGTTTGTGTGTGTGTATGTGTGTGTGTGTGTGTGTGTGCGCGTGTGTGTGTGTGTGCAGTATGTTTCGTTTGTTTTTATATTCACAATGTTTCAGACTATTTTAGATATTTTATGATTATATTATTTATTATTTTTAGCTTTCATTTCTTATTTATAATTAGTATTTTTTGTTTTTTACTTTATTGATTTATTTATTGATTAGGATTATTTTAAATTTACTCTTTTTATTTTATTTTTTTGTTTTTAATATTTAAATTAAGCATTTAAATGAATATAGTTTTATTTAAATGTAAGTAGTTTAACTTCCACCCTCCCATATTCAAGACATTTTCACTCCATTACTGTAAACATGCATACTTACACAAACTATATATAAATATATATATATACATACACATAAATCACCAATCATTTTCAAGTGTGAGTTCCTAATGTGAGGTGACCGTAACGAGGTTAACGAGACATGTTAACCAGCTAAATCACACTGATTTCTAGCTGACCTTTAACCCTTTCAGTAATGTTTATTCTCTTAATTATTCTCCTCTAATAAATGTTGCTAATTAAACACAAAATGATCTTAAACTGGGTTTAAACATCTTCCATGATGCTGAAAACAGCGCAATAATTCTGAAAGTTCAGCATCTGCGTTCACTGAGCATTAGCGCATCTGAAGCGCACGCACACGTGTGTGTGTGAGGAGTTAAAAGGCTTCATTATCAGGGTGTTTCTCCTGAAAGCCGGAGTTAATTGTGTGGTGTGTGTGTGCGTGTGTGTGTGTGTGTGTGTGTGTGTGTGTGTGTGTGTGTGTGTGTGTGTGTGTGTGTGTGTGTGTGTTTGACGTGAAGGATCTTATCAGACGTGATTGAGCAGATTCGTTAACCTTTGCTTTGTGTTGTTGTCGCTCCAGGCCTTCGTTTAGATCAAATTAAGCAAAAGCGCGTCTTTATTTCCTCTTTTCCACCCCTGATTAGCCTCCGCACCGAGGTCACGCTCAGCCTGATGGAGACCCGGGCCATAACGGATAATAACAGACTTCCTTTTATTCTATTTATTTATCTGTGTGTGTGTGTGTGTGTGTGTGTGTGTGTGTGTCTGTGTGTGTGTGTGTGTGTGTGTGTGTGTGTGTGTTTGCGTGCGTGCGTGCGTGCGTGTGTGTGTGTGTGTGTGTGTGTGTGTGTGTGTGTGTGTGTTTGCGTGCGTGCGTGTGTGTGTGTTTTTTTATATGATTATAATTGTTATAATTGTATAATTATAACTGTTTTTTATATTATTTATTATCATATTTACAGTGTTTATCTTTTTAATTATTATATTATTTTTAAATGTTATGCTTTTATATAGTTATTATTTTATTCTTTTTAGACGTGTCTATTTGTGTGCTGTGTGTAATTTTTCTATATTTTTAAGATTGTATTATTTATTATTTTGAGCTTTTATAATTGTATTTTTTAATAATTATTATTGTTTGTTTTTTACTTTATAATTTTTTTCTTTGATTCCTTTAATCTTTGTGTTGAATAATTCAGAAGATCGTTTTTAAAATCTTTTTTAGGATTAGATTTTTTTAATGATTTAATGATTTTATATTTATTAATTGTTATTATGTTTATTTATTTATATATATATATACACACACACACATTTTTATTAATTTAATCTCTATATAATTTTTGGTAATTGTGGATAACTGTGTTTTCTGTTATCTTTGTATTTATTAAGTGTAAAGTGCTTTGAGTTTCACGTGTGCTAGATAAAAATGTTACTGATTCTATTATTTTAATCTTTTTTATTATTTTAATTTATTTTTATTTATTTATTTGTTTGTTTTTATTTATTTATTTGTTTTTATTTATTTGTTTGTTTTTATTTATTTGTTAGTTTTATTTATTTATTTGTTTGTTTTATTTGTTTGTTTTATTATATTTTTATTTTATATTTTTTATTTGTATGTATTATTTTTACTCTTATTTTGATTTCTCTAATGTTAGATCATTCTGCATAACTGTGTTTTCTGTGATCTTTGTTGTTTTTATCTTTTGTTTTTAGTTTGAAGCACTTTAAGATTGAAGTTGTGACGGGCTAGATAAAAAGAATTATATTTGATTTATTTTTATAGTCACAATATTTCTGTCATATTACTATTATAATTATTATTATTATTTTAATTAATTTATTTATTATTTATTTTACTTTTTTTGGTATTTTTTATTCAAAAATAGTACAGCAGTTTGTCCCATTCTGATCCCCCATATCTTTCATGCGAAACATACAACAGAATCCAGAATCCAGTACTAATGACCATAAATAATAATCATTCATTCAATAAAGACAGGGTTATTCCTCTTCTGCTGCACCAATAATATCAATATAATTTAACTCATTATATTCTGTTTCCATGTTTAATAAAAGGCTTTTCTTAATGTAAACCAGTTCTAGTCAGAATTAGAAACACTCATGTATGCACAGGACCCCATTAAACTTTCAGAGAAGATTGGGGGTGGTTTATTTCTTTTATAGTCTGATGGACAGACGGCTGCTTCTCACTCAGGGCTGCTGTTTATGCTAATGGCCACGAGTGGGCGGGGCTTTCCCCTCTGATGACACGTACAAAGAGAGAATGTCAATCAAAGTGTTTCTGCATCAAGTCTGATTAGAACAAATATAATTAATACATGTTGACTACCAGAGATGCTGGAGAGATTCACACACTGCTGACACGCGCACACACACACACACACACACACACACACACACAAACACACACACTACTGGGTTTAAACCACACATTCAAGTGAGGTTTGCATAATAGCTGCACTTTAAATAGAGGGAAGATTTCTCTGAGCTGAATTGGGAAGAAATCAATTTCCCTCATAAGAGTCGATTAGGCTTGGGTTGTTTGGCAGATGGCTGGGTTGACCCTTCATTAACCAGAAATGTTGTTAGCTGCAGCGCGAGCGCTAAATTCCACCAAACATTTGGTGATTTAATGTTTCCTGCTCCCGAAAATCCCCTTTGGAAGAGCGTCGCTGTCCTAACACAATCCAAAACACACCGCTGTTAAATCACAATCAGCACACTACCCAGGGATCTGGCACACACACACACACACACACACACACACTTTAATAATCCAATTTAGCCTCCACCAGGGCCATGTAGTCGTGTTAGTCCCAGTTTTGGGAATACGCCCACTGCATCGGGAGGCTCGCTTTATTCCCGGGGTTTGGATTTGCATTGGGAAAAATGGGGATCTGACGCCCACAATTACAGTCAAAAGAGGACACGCAGGCCTGTGCGGCAGGAACATGTCTATAATCTGCTTAAGGAGGGAAATCCATTAAAACAATGAGCTGAAGAGCGCAAATCTGTGACTGAACACCACACCAGCGCTGGTGTTTTAGCATCTCAATCACACACACACACACACACACATCATCAGCCTCTTCTGCTCGCCGCCGATGTGTTTACTCGATCAGAAATACTCTTCAGAAAATCAACAAATATTTTTATCAGAAATGATGCTTTCTGTGGGCAGAGTAAATTATAATTTATATCTGTGATTAAAAGCTGATCTGTCAGCAGCTTTCAGTGTTTCAGTGCGATTCTTCAGAAATCACTGTGCTGTGATGATTTTAATGAGCAAAGAAATATTTATGATTATTATTATTATTATTATTATAAATATATTTATAGTTTTCAAATATTTATTTCCATCATTATCTTCTGCTCACATCACATAATAAATATTAAATATATATATATATTATAAATGATAAAACCAAAGCTTTTTCTGGGAATATATTGTAAGTTTTAATTTATATCTTTGATTAAACACAGAATTTTTTATTGTATTAATATTATTAGTGTTTTTTCCATCATTATCAGCCTCTTCTGCTCAGCATGGATATGTTTATTTAATAAAGCTGATAATAATAAAATAAACAAATATTTTTAACTGATGCTTTCTGTGGGAATATGTTTCATTTTCATTTATATCTTAAATTAAAGGCTGAATTTTATCATCCAGTCTTTAGTGTTGTGTAGTCCTTCAGAAATCACCATGATGTGATGATTTTAATAATCAAGAAACCTTTATGATTATTAAGTGTTATTATTATTAGCAAGAAGCTCGCTGGTTCGAGTCCCAGCTGGGTCAGGTGGTGTTTCTGTGTGGAGTTTGCATGTTCTCCCCGTGTTGGTGTGGGTTTCCTCTGGGTGCTCCGGTTTCCCCCACAGTCCAAACACATGCGCTATAGGGGAACTGATCAACTAAATTGGCTGTAGTGTGTGTGAATGAGTGTGTATGGGTGTTTCCCAGTACTGGGTTGCAGATGGAAGGGCATCCACTGTGTAAAAGATATGCTGGAATAGTTGGCGGTTCATTCCACTGTGGTGACTCCTGATGATTAAAGGGACAAAGCTGATATATTAATTATAGTTTTATATTAATTATTTATTATTATAAAATATTATATTTGTCTTATTGTCTACAGAACAAACCACTGTTGACCTAATTAATTTAGTCTTTAAATGACACTTACAAAATAACTAGCAGGAATATTATGTGCTGTCACAATGACAAAAAAAAAATCAGCTATGAGATATGAGTTATGAACTATTAGGTTTAAAATTGTGTCTCATTAAACAGCAAAAATGAAATATATTTAAAATATTACAAATGCAGAGCTAATAACTTAGCATTATTGGTGAAAACAGTGGTGCTGCTTCTTTTATTATTATTATTAGTAGTAGTAGTATTGTTATTATTATTATTAATATTATTATTATTATTAATATTATTATTATTATATTTGTTATTATTATTATCATTATTATCATTATTATTATTATATTTGTTATTATTATTATTATTATTATTATTATTATTATTATTATTATTATTATTATTATATTTGTTATTATTATTGATATTATTATTATTATTAATATTATTATTATTATTATTATTATTATTATTATTATTATTATTATATTTGTTATTATTATTGATATTATTATTTTGTTGTTATTTTTATGAACATTTATATTATTATTATTATTATTATTAACATTAACACCATCATTATTATCATCAATAACAATAATTTAAAACAATATTCCCCCAAATAATGGTTTCAGTAGGATTACATCTCAGTAAAACATTTAGCATCACAACTGATTTAAAAGCTGATAGTCATGATCTTGAAAGCATGATCATTTCTGAAGCATCATGTGACACTAAACAACTGAATATTCATCTTTATGTCAGCAATAAATCACACTTGACCATAAATAGACACAGAAACTACTGAAACAGTTGATATATGCAGTATATACAGTATATATCTATAATTGTGTTATTTCAGCCAAACTAAAATAAAATAGACTTTCTCCAGAAGAAAACATATAGGAAATACTGTGGAAATGTTTCATTGTTTAAATATAAACATTTGCTGAACTCATCCTAATCTGAAGCATCACGTGACACGACTGAATATTCATCTTGTGATAAATCAGACTTGAGCATATACACTGACACAGAAAGCAGGTCTCCTCTCCTGTGCATCTTCAATTAGCAGCGGCGGTTAACGAGTGTGTCTCTAGGAAGCAGGTGTGTGCTGCGTGTTCAGATTAATTAGCGGTGTGTACATGTGTGTGTGTATGGCTGTAAACGCGTCGATCTCCTCCGCTTCTCGTCAGCGCCCGCGGTGATCTGCCTTCGCCATCATCTATTACAGCGCTGCTTTTATCTCACCTCATCCTTGTCATACTTTATGGATTTTTTCATAAGCGCGGCCGATACTTCAGAAATGTCTCCATCTTCTAGTCTATTAACATTAGTTGAGGAGCGCTGATAGAGGAGGAGGCGGGAAATCATGCAGCGCTGCGGGCACCGGCTCTCCAGCCACAGCTGCAAACAATGCCAGGAGACCTTCAGCTCTGATAGAACAGCCAGAGATCACACACACACACACACACACACACACACACACACACACACACACACACACACACCAGATGCAGAGAAATGAGCTTTAGTGCTGCTTTCAACTGCAGCATGCACATCTCCAATCACACACAAACACATATTCACACACAGGGATGGGCAGTATTTATGATGCATGTGTCATTTGTATTTGATCAGGTTTATGAATATGGGTTCATATTTTGTATTAGAATACTTTGTAAAATACTTTGTAAGAAGTCTACATAATGACAGCCTCTGGATCGTGCTTTCTCAGTTATTTGCCTCGGCTTGAGATCAGAACAGAAAATTGATTAAGAAGGTGGTCGATACTTGGAGAAGGGATGGAAGTTATGCAACACACACATGAAGAGAATAACAGACTAAAGTCAGCAGTCATTGAACATAGTAAACTGCACAATGCTAAGACCAGTCATATTTAATGGCAGTAAAGTGTAGAATTCAGCATCAGCATCTTTGCTTAAGAAATGAGCAGGAATAAAATATCAGTCCTTATGTGGAGCCTTCAGAACCTGATCAGTCTCAGTGCTGCAGGTATCATACATAAAACACCTGAAGATGCTGTAGTGGTGTTCACTGGGGGGGTAAACCGGGACTCTTCCAGTTAAAGAAGAACTGAAATAATCTTTTGAGAATGAGTATGCTGCTCAAATAATAGTAGTTTTAGATGGATTGATGATGTAGATGCCAAGACCATAACACAAACAACACACAATAAGTCCTACAGAGGTGATCCTACAATACTTCATTGGCTGTTTCAGATGCCAGTAGCTGATCTGCAGATACAGTGTACAGTTAATGAAGAGACCGGGTTCATACGGGTGCTGGAAACCCTGGAAAATGCTTGATTTTTAATATCGTGTTTTCAAGGTTAGAAAAGTGCCTGGATTTTGGACAAAGTGCTTGAATCTGCTTGAATTTGAGATTGCGGGGCTCGAAATTGCGACCGTTCTGCTTGCATATGCGCCTGAAATAATATATATGCGAGGTACATTATATTTGGGAACATTTGTGTGAGTGCATAAAATTGTTGCCGTGTGATCAGTTTTCTCTGCAAAATGTTCACCGCATGCACATTTTTAGGAGACATTCATGCAGAAAAACACCAAACGATGCGCTCAGGAATAGTTTCAAGAGCTCCCAGTTAGATATGCTTGGCGTATAAAGCAGGTTTGGCATGCTGTCCCGGGAGAGAACCCTGAGCTCGGACATATTTGAGCCCAGGACTCCCGCCCGGTCGATAAGCATATCAGGAGATCCGAGATCAGGTAGGTCTTGAGAGCTCCCCCTTTAGAAAAGGGAGGAAAAGGAGGAGATGGGGTGGAAGGGGGGATTCTTCCAAACGAAGATAGAAACAGTAGGAAGAAAATGATCCATTTATAGTAAACTAGGATCACTCTGATTGGATTATTACTGATTACAGATGAGTGGCCAGTCGTGCTCAATCATATCACGTGCTCCTCTCCAAATTAACCTAAAAAACCTGCATTCATTAAAAATGACCTCTTTTGATGCACTTAAAATGGAGGTATTTGGTATTTTATTTCAAAATACATTTCATTGTGTGTGAGCTAATAATTTTGTATTATTGGTGAAAACAGTTCTGCTACTTCATTTATAATTATTATTAATATTATTATTATTATTATTATTATCATTGCTGTTGTTATTATTTGTTGTTATTAATATTATCATTAATTATTACTATTAGTTGTAGTAGTAGTAGTAGTCGTTGTTGTTATTATCATTATTTTTATTATTATTTTGAATGAGTGTGTATGGGTGTTTCCCAGTGCTGGGTTGCAGCTCGAAGGGCATCCGCTGTGTAAAACATCTGCTGGAATAGTTGGTGGTTCATTCCGCTGTGGCGACCCCTGATAAATAAGGGACTAAACCAAATGAAAATGAATGAATGAATGATCTCAAAGCAAATACATGTCTAGATAAAAGTATACAAGTTTTTTACTCACCAGAGGCCAGACTTGAATGATTTCTGAGCACAATAAAGTGCACGGCATGCCATATTATTTGATAATTGTTAAAAATAATAATCCCAAAAGGTGATTGACTGTGTAGAGCCACAATAAACAAAGCACAATATGATATACGCCGAGTTCAGCAACTAGTGAACAGCAGACCTATCACTCAAGTGGCCATGCCCTCAATTCTGCTAAATATTAAAGCCTAATATATCTGAAACGGAGGAGTAATAAACAAAATCACCTCCGTCACGGTGGTCATGAAGGTCAATATTACCCATATACACCAAAATCTTTTTTCTACCAGGCTGTAAACACCTCTTTGTTTGCTGTAAATGTGGGCGTTTTAACATTGGAGTCAGTGGAAATGTGCTGTGTTTTGTAGCCAGCCCCCCAGTGGCCAGTCCATGAACTACATTTTCTGTCACTTCTGTGTTAGTTTTATGAGAGAGAGTGTCAGGGTGAGGCTTGGTTAACTCATGCCACTGACTAACCTGTGTGCTTAACCAATGTGTGTGTGTGTGTGTGCGTGTGCGTGTATGTGCAGATAGACTGGAAGATGCAGAGGCTGAATCTGAGTCTAAGAGCTTGTGTTTATATAATGTGCGTGTGTGTGCATGTGTGTGTGCGCGTGTTTGTGTTCGTATGTGTGTGTGGGCTGAAACCAGCGAGTGCTGTCCACTCCCATCACATCCAACAGACCATTCCTATGGCAACAAGACTCTGTCCACCGCGTGACGGGACACACACTGACACCACTGGAACATTGTTTTATTATATATTTATTTATTATATATTTATTATATATTTATTTATTATATATTTCTTATTCATACTTTTATATATATATATATTGTCAAATGTTACTTTTACTGTAGTTATGTATGCATATTAGTCCACACAGGATGGATTTTGCAGGATTATTTTTTGTTTTGCAGCCTGAAATGACAGCTTTTTTTAAAACTTATGTTATTCCCTTCCTAAAGTCTTGTGTTTTGCTGCTAAAACACAAAAATATTGATATTTAAATATAAATATATCTCAGATATACAGAATAAATGCTGTAATTATGTTAACCAAAAGCAGAATACATTACAGGATTATATTAGACATATGCTGATGTTTAATAACTCAATATATGCTGATTATGAACATGCAGAATATTAATATCACTCAGACAGTGAATAATTATGCATTCTTTAGTGCTGTTAAAGTATATCCAGACTGTATTTGCTGTATTTTATAAATATTGTATGTAAATAAATACACTATTTATTTACTGTAATACTGTACTGTATTTCCTGTTCATAACAGCAACAAATAACGAAGACTTTACTGCATAATTAGATTAATAGTTCCAAAATTAATATATTGCATGCTGAAATATTGATTGATAATTCTGTGACTGTAATAGGGCTAACACTGTACAATATTGCTTTAAGAGTGAACAGTAAACTATTAAAATAAGCTAAAAATAAATAGTAAAGATGTATAGATCCTCATAATTGTTGTTTATAATGAAGTTAATAACTAATAGAATTTACATTTAAATAGCATTAACATATTAACTAATAAATATGGGTTTCACTGTTGAATTGATGCATTAAGTAATCAGACTTTATTATATAGTGTCTCCTGTTGTACTTTATATTAATTTTACAATGTTCTTATTTACTCTAAACATGCACAATAAATCAATACACTCTGTATTTTTTCATTAATAATCAGAAGCTTAATATGCATATACAAGCACACGATAATGCATATAAATACATGTAACACATTTTAATGTATTATAATATTCATTCATTCCTTTTACTTCGGCTTAGTCTCTTTATTCTGCAGGGGTCGCCACAGCAGAATGAACCGCCAACTCTTCCAGCATATCTTTTACACAGCGGATGCCCTTTCAGCCGCAACCCAGTACTGGGAAACACCCATACACATTCATTCACACATACACACACACACTCATACACTACGGCCAATTTAGTTCATTTAAACACCAACTGACCCAGCTGGGACTCGAACCAGTGACGTTCTTGCTCTGAGGCCACAGTGCTAACCACCGAGCCACTGTGCCACCCATTATAATACGTGTATTATGTTTATTACATAAGATTTAGATGATTTTGGTGATCATAATGTAAATATAATTATGATTCTGTTTATTATCATTCACATATTAAGCATTTGAATGATTAGTGACTCATAATAATATGACTCTTATTAAAATATAAAAACTTTCACTTGACACAACCTGATCTGTGTTCATTTGAATATTTTTATTATATTATAAATACAATGACATCTGACTTATTAATGGATCTTGAAAAGTGAAATGCATCATTAATATTGCATTGATAACACTGATTATTACTGTATTCAACTTTCATTTTATATCACACCTTAAAATGACAACGGTGACCAAAGTGCTCAGAATTAATGCTTAAAACAAAGCAAAACACTTTAATTATTAAAAAAAAAGATATTTGTTGGGTGACTCAGTGGTTAGCACTGTGGCCTCACAGCAGGAAGGTCGCTGGTTCAAGTACCAGCTGGGTCAGTTGGTGTTTCTGTGTGGAGTTTGCATGTTCTCCCCGTGTTGGTGTGGGTTTCCTCCGGGTGCTCCGGTTTCCCCCACAGTCCAGACACATGCGCTATAGGGGAACTGATCAACTAAACTGACTATAGTGTATGAGTGAGTGTGGATGAGTGTGCATGGGTGTTTCCCAGTACTGGGTTACATCTGGAAGGGCATCCGCTGTGTAAAACATTTGCTGGAATAATTGGTGCTTCATTCCCCTGTGGCGAGCCCTGATGAATAAGGGACTAAACTGAAGGAAAATAAATGATATTATTATACATGTATATGAATGTGAGCTCGCTATAATACAGTGTACTGTTGGTTTTGTTGTAGCCGCCGTTATAGAGTCATTATGCTTGATTATAAGTGATTATAAACTGTTATTATTGTTTATGGCCTTGATATAAAGTCGATTACGCTTGTTATGTGTGTATATACACATGCTGTGTGTGTTATTATGTAACAGCTGTAACATTGTCATAATACACCATCAAAATATGTCATTTTAGGATGCAAAAATAATAATAATAATTTAATAATAATATAATAAATAATAATGTTTATACAGATGTGAATTATAATGTAGGTGTTCTAATATAATAATAATAAAATCTGAATGTTTAAATATTAATATATTATCATTATTGAACGTAATACTACATATTACATTATAAGCATTCTGCTGCATCAGCTGGTGTGTGTGTGTGTGTGTGTGTACGGTACAGTCACACTGCCCTCTCCTGCTCTGCTGATGGAACTGCATGTGTGTGTGTCCACCAGTGTGTGTGCTGTAGGCCTGCTCTGTGTCTGTGTGTGTGTATCTGCCAGTGCATGAGCTGTTGGCTTGCTCCATGTGTGTGTGTGTGTGTGCGCTAAAGGCCTCTGCTCAATGTGTGATGAGACTCAGGTTGACATGATTCCCCCAGTGTGGCGTTCTCAGACCCGCTCAGACCGGACCGGGACCCTCAGACCCTCCTCAGACCCCCATCCGTCCCTCCTCAGAGCCCGATGAGAGCATCAGTCCATCACAGTATCAGACCCCCATCAGTGTCCCGCTCAGAGGCGCGTCTGCAGATCATGCGCTGCGACACCACGGCCCTCGGCCCTCGCCGCATTAGCCAGATTAGCGGGCGCGCAGGACGCCGGATGATGGATCATTTGCGTTCTCCTGGAAAGATCCTGTTTGATCGAGCGAGGCGTGGAGCGGCCTGTCATGTCCCGCGGGCAGGTCCACACACACTCCTGTCCAGAACACACACCAGCCAGCCGCTCGTCAGCAGTGTGTCTGAGGCCTGCGTCACGGAGAGCGGAGCGCAGATCAGGGGGTCTCCTGTGTGTGTGTGTGTGTGTGTGTGTGTGTGTGTGTAACTGGCTGTATGGGCTTAAATACTTGAACATTCATTCATTTTCCTTCAGCTTAGTCCCTTTATTCATCAGGGGTCACCACAGCGGAATGAACCGCCAACTATCCCATCATATGTTTTACACAGTGGATGCCCTTCCAGCTGCAACCTAGTACTGGGAAACACCCATACACACTCATTCACACACACACACTCATACACTACGGCCAGTTTAGTTGATCAGTTCCCCTATAGCGCATGTGTTTGGACTGTGGGGGAAACCGGAGCACCCGGAGGAAACCCACACCAACACGGGGAGAACATGCAAACCACACAGAAACACCAACTGACCCAGCCAGGACTCGAACCTGCAACCTTTTTGCTGTGAGGCGATTGTCCAGCCTGCATCATGACAGCAGTAGAGATCAGCGTCTGCGATGGTTTTAATAAAATGTCAATAATAAAAATACAGCAAGAATAATAATGAGGAGCTGATGATGATGATGATGATGAAACTGTCAGTGCTGGAGGATGAAGAGGACGAGCACAACAATGCTAATACTGCTAAACACTTATTGTGTGTGTTATCCTGATACTCTGCATGACCTCGCTTTACACAGCCAACAGACAGGAATAGTGTGTGTGTGTGTGTGTGTTTGACAGAAGAGGACGTGACAGCGCTGCTCATCCGTCTCTGGGCATCTTCAGCTCAGACACACCCGCTCTTCTGCTTCTGCTTCTTCTTCTCCTTCATATTTGTGCGCTTCTCCTTTTGTGCAGCTATTATTAGCCTGCTGGAGTAACACTGATCTACGCTGACGTGTGTTTCTGAGGCTCAGACACACACACACACACACACACACACACACACACACACACAGAGACCTTCAGGAGGAACAGAAGCCAGGCGTGGGGATGCGTGTCTCAGCAGCAGGACACCAGTAATCATCATCATCATCATCATGTTTATAATGCTCAGGAATACTTGATCATGATTGGTCAGGTTAATTCACTTACGAATGTTCATTATTTTCCTGAAAGTTTCCAACTGCAGTTTAATAGAGAGGAAATCTTTTCCACACATCATAACAGTGTTAATAACTCATCTCTAATCACTGATGTCTATTGTCTATATCATGATGACAGCACATAATATTAGACTAGATATTCTTCAAGACACTAGTATTCAGCTTAAAGTCACATTTAAAGGCTTCACTAGGGTAATTAGGGTAAAGTTAGGGTAATTAGGCAAGTCATTGTATAACAGTGGTTTATTCTGGAGACAATCCAACACTAATATTGCTGAAGGGGGTGAATAATATTGACCTTAACATGAGTTTAAAACTATTAAAAACTGCTTTTATTCTAGCTGAAATAAACAAATAAGACTTTCTCCAGAAGAACAGATATTAGAGGAAATACTGTGAGAGTTTTCTCGCTGTGATAAACAGCACTTGTGAAATATTTGTAAAAGTGTAATAATTTGACTGAGGACCAATTGTTTTTCTTCAGCTGTACGACACCACTCGTTCTGGCAGGACGTCATTCACGGTCGAACGCTGTAATTTATATCCAAATATTGTAAATGTCCTTACAAAATAATATTGTTCATTCATTTTCCTTCGGCTTAGTCCCTTTATAGGGTTAGGTAAGGGGATAAAAGCAAGTTCCCCCTCATTAGAATATTCCATCTGATTGGCCTAGACCTACAAGGCTGTATGTCTTGAAGCAAAGGTGCAGTGTGTATGTATGAGGTGTCATTTGATTATCTATCTATCTATCTATCTATCTATCTATCTATCTATCTATCTATCTATCTATCTATCTATCTATCTATCTATCTATCTATCTATCTATCTATCTATCTATCTATCTATCTATCTATCCTTTTCAAACTGTTTTTATCTATCTATCTATCTATCTATCTATCTATCTATCTATCTATCTATCTATCTATCTATCTATCTATCTATGTATCTATCTATCTATCTATCTATCTATCTATCTATCCTTTTCAAACTGTTTTTATCTATCTATCTATCTATCTATCTATCTATCTATCTATCTATCTATCTATCTATCTATCTATCTATCTATCTATCTATCTATCTATCCTTTTCAAACTGTTTTTATCTATCTATCTATCTATCTATCTATCTATCTATCTATCTATCTATCTATCTATCTATCTATCTATCTATCTATCTATCTATCTATCTATCCTTTTCAAACTGTTTTTATCTATCTATCTATCTATCTATCTATCTATCTATCTATCTATCTATCTATCTATCTATCTATCTATCTATCTATCTATCTATCTATCTATCTATCCTTTTCAAACTGTTTTTATCTATCTATCTATCTATCTATCTATCTATCTATCTATCTATCTATCTATCTATCTATCTATCTATCTATCTATCTATCTATCTATCTATGTATCTATCTATCTATCTATCTATCTATCTATCTATCTATCCTTTTCAAACTGTTTTTATCTATCTATCTATCTATCTATCTATCTATCTATCTATCTATCTATCTATCTATCTATCTATCTATCTATCCTTTTCAAACTGTTTTATCTATCTATCTATCTATCTATCTATCTATCTATCTATCTATCTATCTATCTATCTATCTATCTATCTATCTATCTATCTATCTATCTATCTATCTATCTATCTATCCTTTTCAAACTGTTTTTATCTATCTATCTATCTATCTATCTATCTACCTATCTATCTACCTATCTATCTATCTATCTATCTATCTATCTATCTATCTATCTATCTATCTATCTATCTATCTATCTATCTATCCTTTTCAAACTGTTTTTATCTATCTATCTATCTATCTATCTATCTATCTATCTATCTATCTATCTATCTATCTATCTATCTATCTATCTATCTATCTATCTATCTATCTATCCTTTTCAAACTGTTTTTATCTATCTATCTATCTATCTATCTATCTATCTATCTATCTATCTATCTATCTATCTATCTATCTATCTGTCTGTCTGTCTGTCTGTCTGTCTGTCTGTCTGTCTGTCTGTCTGTCTGTCTGTTTAGGGTGTTTCATTTAAACCCCCTCAGATGGTCCACCAGTAGTGTACATCTGAGTGAATGACACGGAAAGATGTCCGTGAATAAAGAGCATGAAAATGTGTACTGGACTGGAGCCTGAGACTGATGTGGATGTTATTAAGCGTATTGGTTGGTTTCATCTGGTTCTGTTCAGAGCAGCTAGTCTGGTGTGAAACAACCAAAATGGCTGAAAAACACTGCAATGGATCCTTTTTAACATCAGTCTGCACCAAAGGAAGCGCACTACAGCTGTGAACGCACCCTAAGATGCAGGAGTTGTGTGCACACTAGGCCAAACCGGAACTAATCGGAACTTTGCAGTTTAACCCATGTGTGCTGTTGGGTTGTTTTCATCCACTCTGGGCTGATTTTGAGTCTCAATTTAATCTCCGGTCAAAACTAAAACACACACACTAGTTTCTTCATCATCATCACAGAAGTGTAGTGTGTGAATGGTGAGCCCAGCAGTGTGTGTGTGTGTGTGTGTTGTTGTTCACAGGATCAATTATGCATTAAGGCGGAGTGTGTGTCCATTAGCATACCTGATGGTGTTTTTAATCCTCGTCCTTGACCACCGTCTGACTGTTCGTCGATAGCAGGTCACTTTAGCAGAAATATCCGCGGCTAATGTCACCTCTACAGCCACAGCCGCGCCGCAAACAAACAAATAAGAGCCCTACACCGCTGAGATTTCACTCGCGCACAATTAAAACACTCTTCATTTACATGCGTCTGTCATGGACACGCGTCTTTCCTTCAGGATTTTGACCTTTCAGCACTCGTCCGCTTCTGGAGGCCTTATGAGACGCTGATTGATAATGCATGAGGAGGGGAAAAGCCTCCAGTTGTGCTAAAGCTGTGTTTGCTGAGAGTTAAGTGAACATGGCGCCACAGCTTGACCCCTGTGAATATTCATAAACTCTCTCTCTCTCTCTCTCTCTGCTCTTTTAAATATACACACGCAGAATTATGGCTGTTGATGAGATTTTTTGGGGGCTAAAATAATCTGAATAATAAATACAAAATGAGTAAATGTATGAGGACCAAAAATAAGTGAAAACAAGAGGAAATGCTCTCATTTTTACTGTTTAACATGGTGCGTTAAAATAGACAAGCTAATAGAGCTGACAAAATCACTAATAATAATAATGTGGATCGTATATTAATAACAATAATAAAGTATTATACTAATCAAATAACAATATAGAATAGAGCTTTGGGTTGTGAGAAAAACGACTCATAAATAAAATGCATTATTATTATTATTATTAGTAGTATTATTATTATTATTATTATTATTATTATTAGTAGTAGTAGTAGTAGTATATTATACCAACATAATAATATTTATAATAATAATAATAGCAGTCTAAATAACACTTAGCATTAGACTTCAGTTCATCTTATTTATTTATTTATTTAATTAATTAATTATTTATCTATTTGTTTATTTATTTAATTATAATAATAATGTACTATTATTATATTATACCAGCATAATATTTATAATAATAAAACATTAGACTTCAGTTCATCTGATGTATTTATTTATTTATTTATTTATTTATTTATTTATTTATTTATTTATTTATTTATTTATTTATAATAATAATAATAATAATAACAAGACTTCAGTTCATCAGACATATTTTATGTATTTATTTATTTATAAATATATTATTATATTATACCAACATAATAATATTTATAATAATAATAATAATAATAGTAGTCTAAAATAGCACTTAACTTTAGACTTCAGTTCGTTGAATGTATTATTATACCAACATAATACTATTTATAATAATAATAATAACAGTCTAAAATAACTCTTAGAGTTCATGTATAAATATTTATTTATTTTACAAACAACATTCAATCATTTATTTAAAATGTGCCTAATGATGTGTGTGCACACTGTGCTTTTACAATAAAAATGAGTAACAGCTATAAATGTTTAATAATGTATTATACCAATATAATAATAATAATAAGAGTCTAAAATAGCTAACAATAACATTAGGCTTCAGTGCATTGGATGTATTTATTTAGTTAGTTCTTTAGTTAATTGTTTAGTTAGTTCACTCAACAACATTCACTCATTCATTTATTAGAAGTGTAATGCTGTGAGTGTCTACACTGTGCATTTCTCCAACAAACATATCTGTCAGATTAATCAGCAAGTCTCAGAAGCAGCTGAACTCCCAGCACAGTCTTCACGAGGAGCTCAAAGCGGCAGACCAAGAGGGAAAAGGGTCTTAAAGTTGCTCTTACCTGAAACACTTTTGCCGTCTGCAAAGAGTTAAATGAAACGCAGCGCCGTAGCTTGACCCCTATGAATATTAATGAGGCTCTATTAAAAATGCATGCGGCGTTGTAGTTGTTGATCAGATTTTGGACGCCCATGCAAATTGGCCTGTCTTCCTTGTCAAGCCGCAGGATGAATAATGTAGTTGTGTTGTATATTCAGGGACGCGCCATTGACAGTCAATTAACAAGTTTGATTGGTGTGTGAACTCATTCTTTTGAACTGTTAATTTTATGTAAATAGTATTCCCCCGTCTCCTCCTCCTCCCTGAAGTACCTGCGCACGGCTCTTAATAATTGATCACGCCGCACCTGTTTTTTATTGCGCGAATATTATAATCGCCAAGAGGTCTCGCTTTTGATATTCAAATGCACAAATGTGAGGCCTTTTTCTGAAGGCCGGTTCTGTGTGTGTGTGTGTGTGTGTGTGTGTGTGTGCGTGTGCGTGTGCGTGTGTGTGTGTGTGTGTGTGCGACTCCATCTTGGATTGTGTTTGGATGGCATTATAATACCGTCGACTTTCACAGACTTATTTAGTCCTTCGTTGAGTCAAATGTTTGTAAATACAGTTGAGGTCAAAATTATTAATCTTTCTCAAATATTCCCCAGATGATGTTGACCAGATTCAGGAGTTTCTCACAGTATTTCCTCTAATATTCATTCTGCAGAAAGTCTTATTTGTTTTATTTCAGCTAGAATAAAAGCAGTTTTTAATAGTTTTAAACTCATGTTAAGCTCAATATTATTCGCCCCCTTCAGCAATATTAGTGTTGGATTGTCTCCAGAATACCCTAACTTTACCCTAATTACCCTAGTGAAGCCTTTAAATGAGCTCAAACAACACAACTCTAGAGTTTTTGGGGAACTTAAATGTTCACTCCACTTAAATTAGTAGAAACAATTAAATGCTCTTAATCGATTTGTGTTGGGAAAGCATAAAGGAATTAAGTGAACCCAGCATTATTTACAGTTAAGTGGATCCAGTTGGATTTGCATTGTACACCTTCAATAAAGGTTAAGGTTTTATCACGTTCTTATTTACGACGCTCTCATAAATGCAGAAATCCACTGAGTGTTTTTGCTGAATTCTGCACAGAAATAGCAGAAGATGAGCGAACCGCCAGTGTGTGTTTGCTGTAGGTGCTGTGGATGGATGTGGCTCTGCGAATAACGCTGGCAGGTAAATGAAGCGCTGATTGATCCGCCGCTGGGAGCCTGCGCCGCGTCCCGGTAATCCAGAGCTGCTGAAGATTCATCAAACATGACAAGTGAAGCCAGCAGCAGGAATCATGGGAAACCCGTATGATTATGGAAATGGATGTGACTATTTGCTCCCTCCAGCAAACTGGGTTTTGTTGAGCCGTTGTTTCCGAGGCAATGCTCAAATGCTCATTTTGCTCAAGACAGAACATCACAGGCGGTTTCTAAGAAAGAGTCTGATCCTCCTGCTTCACTCTTGAGCTCTATAAGAAGGAATAAGGATTGATGTTCAAACTGATTCTAGTGATTAGACCATTTTAGTTTGAAATAAAACACACACAAGGTGACATGGTGGCTCAGTGGTTAGCACTGTGGCCTCACAGCAAGAAGGTCACTGGTTTGAGCCTCGGCTGGGTCAGGTGGTGTTTCTGTGTGGAGTTAGCATGTTCTCCCCGTGTTGGCGTGGGTTTCCTCCGGGTGCTCTGGTTTACCCCACAGTCCAAACACATGCGCTATAGGGGAACTGATCAACTGAATTGGCCGTAGTGTATGAGTGTGAATAAGTGTGTATGGGTGTTTCCCAGTACTGGGTTGCAGCTGGATAAAACATGCTGGAATAGTTGTCGGTTCATTCTGCTGTGGCGACCCCTGATGAATAAAGGGCCTAAGCAAAATTTGAATGTGAATAAACACTGTAAAGCATGATTTTTATGTGTTTGGAATTGCGAGGACACTATAAAAGCCCTTGTATGTCCTTGTAAACCATCATAACATGTAACTCCAAACTACAGGTTTGTGTCCTCATAAATCACATAAACAAGTGCACACTTGCCTCTTTATGGGCTCTCTCCATAGCTGTAATGATGTGTTTTACTGGACAGACTGTATATTTCTCCTCCTACATCTAAACTTAATGTTTCCAAGTCACAAAAGACTCTTTTTCCTCAAGAAAGAGCATCATAGGCCTTTCTAAGAAAGAGTCTGATCCTCCTGTTTCACCCTTGAGTCCTGTAAGTATAAATCTGTGCAAATATTTTAGGCATAATGTAGACCTATATCTGTCTTGAATAGCATTAAATGCAATGTGAGTTTGTTCTCTAATGCATGAGCATCCAACAATAGTGATTAGACCATTTTTAGTTTGAAATAAAACACACATGTTGGTAGTGGTGTTTTATGAGGACTCTCTATAGACGAAATGTATTTTATACTGTAAAAACACTTATTGTATGACCCTAATGCTAAACCCAGTCCTTATGGAAAGCTGTGGCTAATTTTGAATGTGTTTTTTAAGTGTTCAGAATTATGGGGACACATAAAACCACTTGTGTGTCCTTGTAAACCATATTAACCATGTAACTCCTAGGTCACACCCATGTGATTATACAAGTTTGTGTCTCATAGAGGTTGAAATAAAACACACATTTGTTTTGGTGGTTTATGAGGACTCTCAATAGGTGTAATGTATTTTATTCTGTAAAAACTTCTTATAATAATAATTATTATCATTCCTTACATTTATAGAGTGCTTTTCTAGACACTTAAAGTGCTTTACACATGTTTGGGGGGGAATCTCCTCGTCCACCACCATCAGTGACGACAGTCATATTGCACCAGACCGCACACCAGCTGATTGGTGGAGAGGAGACAGAGTGATGAAGCCAGTTATGATATGGAGATGGTTAGGAGGCCATGATGGGCAGAAGCCGGTGGGCAGATTTGGTCAGGATGCCAGGGTTAAACCCCCCTACTCTTGTTCAAAGGACATCCTGGGGTTATTAATGAGCACAGAGAGTCAGGAGCTCGGTTTAACATCTCATCTGAAAGACGACGCTCACTGAGCAGTCCCCCTCACTATACTGGGGCATTAGGACCCACACAGACCGCAGGTTGAGCGCCCCCTGCTGGTTTCTCATATGGCACTACCCCTAAACCCAGCCCTCACGTGAGTCCTCATACTGCACAGGATCTCCTCACCTGCAGTGCTGTGTGTCTGAGAGTGCATCTGTATCTGTATCTGCTGGGTTGTGAGTTTATGTGTGGATTCTCAGCTCATTATCAGGTTATGAATGCGTCGGAGCTGCACATTTGCGCGTCGTTCATGTGAAACAGCAGCTGGAGGTGATAAAATAACAATGAAGGTGTAGCGCATTAATTGAGGCTCTGCTGTTCAAACACCAGAGCTTTAATAATGTTAATGAATTACACCTTTTAATGTAAAGCTCCAGCATTTGCAGTAGTCCGGCAGGTTTCATCAATAGGCTACAAAAACAGATTGAAAGTTCTTCATGCTGAACTGAGGTGCTGGAACATTGTGAAATCTTGATTAGCTCCTGAAAGTCTAACTGTATAGAGGCATCTTTAATTATTATTCCTGTAATCAGTTGTACATTCTGTATCATTCATGCACATTTTAGATGTACAGTTGAGTTTGGGTTAAATTTTTAGTCTTTTATTTTTACCTGATTTCTGTTTAACGGAGAGCAGATATCTCCAACTCATCTCTAATCATGACAGTGTCTCATCTCTAATCACTGATGTCTATTGTCTATATCATGATGACAGCACATAATATTAGACTAGATATTCTTCAAGACACTAGTATTCAGCTTAAAGTCACATTTAAAGGCTTCACTAGGGTAATTAGGGTAAAGTTAGGGTAATTAGGCAACTCATTGTATAACAGTGGTGTATTCTGGAGACAATCCAACACTAATATTGCTGAAGGGGCTAATAATATTGAGCTTAACATGAGTTTAAAACAAACTGCTTTTATTCTAAATGTAAAGATTCACAGGGCATTGTCATGTGTGTGTGTTTGTGTCTGTCAGGTTGGCGGTGCAGTGTTCTGTACCGGTCAGATCCCTCTAGTCCCGTGCCGTATGGTTCTGCTGGACGGTCCGCCGCTGCTCCAGGCTCAGCTCTGCTTCAGTCACACAGAGAAGGTTCTGGAGGCCGTGAGCTCTGCACTGACGCTGAGGAACGTTCTGCAGGCGCACATCTACATCACAGATGTCAAATACAGTGCAGCCGTCAGCGCAGCCTGGAGAACACGACTGCAGGACGGACAGGTGAGCACACACACACACACACACACACACACACACACATGCTCATTCTGCTGCTTGATGTTGCACACTGATATTTTCTTATTATATTATTCAGCGTTTTACTGTATGAATAGCCATGAACACACTCGTTTGTAGAGCGAGCAGTTTCTGTAGTTTATTAATCTTAGTCAATTCTGGCATAGGCGACTGAATCTGAATTATTTGCCCTCCTGTACATTTCTTTCTTTCTCAAATATTCCCCAAATCCTGTTGAACAGATTCAGGAGTTCCTCACAGTATTTCCTCTAATATTTGCTCTTCTGGAGAAAGTCTTATTTGTTTTATTTCAGCTAGAATAAAAGTAGTTTTAATTGTTTTAAACTCATGTTAAGGTCAATATTATTAGCCCCCTTCAGCAATATTAGTGTTGGATTGTCTCCAGAATAAACCACTGTTATACAATGACTTGCCTAATTACCCTAACTTTACCCTAATTACCCTAGTGAAGCCTTTAAGCTGAATACTAGTGTCCATTAGTGGAATTTGTATTTATTCATTTGCTTAGATTTAGTATTTAGTATTGGTTCAATAAGTGAAAGTATTCTCTGGCAGTAGGTATATGGCTTAGGTAAACCTCCAGAAACGGTTTTATATGCTCGTTTATTACCCCATAAAGTCCCCTCAGCGTCAGAGGCTCCATATTAAACCATATTTGGCTCTGTCATAAATATTAATGATCCCAGAGCTACACATCAGCCTGTGTTTTGGCTGCTGATCTCCTGATGATGCGGCTGCTCGTCAGGTCCAGATGAGGTGAAACCTGACCTAAAGCACATGCAAATGATAGGGGCGTGGCCTGTGAGTCACGCAACAGTCTGCTTTGTGTTCTGATTGGCCTTTTGTCCTCTGGGGTTTTACACTTGTGTAATTTACAGGAGAACAATGATGTCTAGTGCTCATTGTATGGTCATTTCCATAAACTGTTCTCTTTTTATTGGACTATGCCTTGGTATATCCAGATTTTCTTTAAAGGGCAGCATTAAACAGTGTTATTAGAACCATTAAAACAAAGAAAAATAACTGGTTGTAGAATTGACGTCAATTTAAATGTGAATTACATTTGACATGCTGCTGGATTACTAATATTGAATAAAGTAGCTCTTTAAAGTGCAACTCAAAACAAAAGCAGAGTTATGTGTAAAATCAATGAGATTTGAGTGTAAACGCGGCCTGGAGACGCACAGATGTGCTGATGGGGTCCGGCACTGCATTTGTGGAGTCTTAATTCAAGACCAGTATTATCTTAATCCTTTGACTAGCGTGTTTGCTCTGAGATAGTGCTGAATGTTTCCTCTTGCTCTCTGCTTTGTTTCATTATTTTATGTTTACTTAAGAGAGCTCGATTAGGGGAAAGCAATTAATCCCAGAGCTCCTTCACGAGTCTGACGTTTATATGCAAATGAAGTGTCCTCCCAGTGATGCAGAGCTGAGCCAATCAGTGATCGCAAATGGAGCTCGGGGGTGGGGGTGGAGGGGGGGGGGGGTGATTGAGCAAGAGGGGCACCTCCGCCAATGAAGGCCAAGGGGCAGTGGCTCTAGCCACCAGGCCACCCCCCTGTGCATGGCCCTGTGTGTTCCTACTGTGTGGGCCTACTCATAAGACTAATTTACTTAATCTATAGCAAATTCAGATGGGGCTGGTATTTACTTTTAGAGTGAATAACTTATTAAAACCTATTCAAAACAGTAAAAGCAACATGAAATCATATGTTGTCATGACTTATTGATCACACATATTTGATCAAAAATAAGTGTGTGGTGTTGTTGATGCTGTCACTGGTGATCTGTCTAATATTCATCATCAGCACGTGGATTCACTGTGTGTGTGCATGCGTGCGTGCGTGCATGCGTGCGTGCATGCGTGCGTGCGTGTGTGTGATATGATGTAAACCCCTCCTTCATCTGAGCTCCTCTGGTCAGAGGAGATGAAGCGGAAGCGTTCATATTGTCTGTAATGGAGTGTGTGATGGAGTTTGCAGGGTTAATTACTGCATGTGTTGTTTGTGGAGAGCTAGGCGTGTGTGTTATAGAGACGGTTTAACTTCAGATCAATCCAAACACTGATCACACTCACAACTGCTTCCAACACACTTTCCAACACCGCTGCTTTAATGAGTGTGTAAACCTTCATGCGTTCAGCTGCTGTTATACAAGCTGACTTATTTCTGGGAAAAGATTAGACATTAGTCTGATTTATTTAAATATATATTAAATATTATTAATATTTACATTAATATATATCTATTATTCATTCATGAATACTGTTCTGCTTTGTGATTTAAATATAAATTAATCTTGTATTAGGAGATCTGAATATTGCAATCAGTTGTGATCTATAAAGACGTTTAAGTGTTAACAGATTTGTTTTATAAAGAGAACTAATTAGCAAATTATTTTGTTATATTAAAGGGTCACATGGCTATTGACTTAGTAAACAGATGTAAAGAGTGTTATAAACACCATCTAAACCTCCTACACCTGCTGTAAACACCATCTAAACCTCCTCCACCTGTTATAAACACCATCTAAACCTCCTCCACCTGCTGTAAACACCATCTAAACCTCCTCCAGCTGTTATAAACACCATCTAAACCTCCTCCACCTGTTATAAACACCATCTAAACCTCCTCCACCTGTTATGAACACCATCTAAACCTCCTCCACCTGCTATAAACACCATCTAAACCTCCTCCACCTGTTATGAACACCATCTAAACCTCCTCCACCTGCTATTAACACCATCTAAACCTCCTCCACCTGCTATAAACATCATCTAAACCTCCTCCACCTGTTATAAACACTATCTAAACCTCCTCCACCTGCTATAAACACCATCTAAACCTCCTCCACCTGCTATAAACACCATCTAAACCTCCTCCACCTGTTATAAACACCATCTAAACCTCCTCCACCTGTTATAAACATCATCTAAACCTCCTCCACCTGTTATAAACACTATCTAAACCTCCTCCACCTGTTATGAACACCATCTAAACCTCCTCCACCTGCTATGAACACCATCTAAACCTCCTCCACCTGTTATAAACATCATCTAAACCTCCTCCACCTGTTATAAACATCATCTAAACCTCCTCCACCTGTTATAAACACTATCTAAACCTCCTCCACCTGCTATAAACACCATCTAAACCTCCTCCACCTGCTATAAACACCATCTAAACCTCCTCCACCTGTTATAAACACCATCTAAACCTCCTCCACCTGTTATAAACACCATCTAAACCTCCTCCACCTGTTATGAACACCATCTAAACCTCCTCCACCTGTTATAAACACCATCTAAACCTCCTCCACCTGTTATGAACACCATCTAAACCTCCTCCACCTGTTATGAACACCATCTAAACCTCCTCCACCTGTTATGAACACCATCTAAACCTCCTCCACCTGTTATGAACACCATCTAAACCTCCTCCACCTGCTATGAACACCATCTAAACCTCCTCCACCTGTTATAAACATCATCTAAACCTCCTCCACCTGTTATAAACACCATCTAAACCTCCTCCACCTGCTATAAACACCATCTAAACCTCCTCCACCTGCTATAAACACCATCTAAACCTCCTCCACCTGTTATAAACACCATCTAAACCTCCTCCACCTGTTATGAACACCATCTAAACCTCCTCCACCTGCTATAAACACCATCTAAACCTCCTCCACCTGTTATAAACACCATCTAAACCTCCTCCACCTGTTTTAAACACCATCTAAACCTCCTCCACCTGTTATAAACACCATCTAAACCTCCTCCACCTGTTATGAACACCATCTAAACCTCCTCCACCTGCTATAAACACCATCTAAACCTCCTCCACCTGTTATAAACATCATCTAAACCTCCTCCACCTGTTATAAACACTATCTAAACCTCCTCCACCTGCTATAAACACCATCTAAACCTCCTCCACCTGCTATAAACACCATCTAAACCTCCTCCACCTGTTATAAACACCATCTAAACCTCCTCCACCTGTTATAAACACCATCTAAACCTCCTCCACCTGTTATGAACACCATCTAAACCTCCTCCACCTGTTATAAACACCATCTAAACCTCCTCCACCTGTTATAAACACCATCTAAACCTCCTCCACCTGTTATGAACACCATCTAAACCTCCTCCACCTGCTATAAACACCATCTAAACCTCCTCCACCTGTTATAAACATCATCTAAACCTCCTCCACCTGCTATAAACACTATCTAAACCTCCTCCACCTGCTATAAACACCATCTAAACCTCCTCCACCTGCTATAAACACCATCTAAACCTCCTCCACCTGTTATAAACACCATCTAAACCTCATCCACCTGCTATAAACACCATCTAAACCTCCTCCACCTGTTATAAACACCATCTAAACCTCCTCCACCTGTTATAAACACCATCTAAACCTCCTCCACCTGTTATAAACACCATCTAAACCTCCTCCACCTGCTATAAACACCATCTAAACCTCCTCCACCTGCTATAAACACCATCTAAACCTCCTCCACCTGTTATAAACACCATCTAAACCTCCTCCACCTGTTATGAACACCATCTAAACCTCCTCCACCTGCTATGAACACCATCTAAACCTCCTCCACCTGTTATAAACATCATCTAAACCTCCTCCACCTGTTATAAACACTATCTAAACCTCCTCCACCTGCTATAAACACCATCTAAACCTCCTCCACCTGTTATGAACACCATCTAAACCTCCTCCACCTGCTATAAACACCATCTAAACCTCCTCCACCTGTTATAAACATCATCTAAACCTCATCCACCTGCTATAAACACCATCTAAACCTCCTCCACCTGTTATAAACACCATCTAAACCTCCTCCACCTGCTATAAACACCATCTAAACCTCCTCCACCTGCTATAAACACCATCTAAACCTCCTCCACCTGTTATAAACACCATCTAAACCTCCTCCACCTGTTATAAACCCCATCTAAACCTCCTCCACCTGTTATAAACACCATCTAAACCTCCTCCACCTGCTATAAACACCATCTAAACCTCCTCCACCTGTTATAAACACCATCTAAATCTCCTCCACCTGTTTTAAACACCATCTAAACCTCCTCCACCTGTTATAAACACCATCTAAACCTCCTCCACCTGTTATGAACACCATCTAAACCTCCTCCACCTGTTATGAACACCATCTAAACCTCCTCCACCTGCTATAAACACCATCTAAACCTCCTCCACCTGTTATAAACACCATCTAAACCTCCTCCACCTGCTATAAACACCATCTAAACCTCCTCCACCTGCTATAAACACCATCTAAACCTCCTCCACCTGCTATAAACATCATCTAAACCTCCTCCACCTGTTATAAACACCATCTAAACCTCCTCCACCTGTTATGAACACCATCTAAACCTCCTCCACCTGTTATAAACACCATCTAAACCTCCTCCACCTGCTATAAACACCATCTAAACCTCCTCCACCTGTTATAAACACCATCTAAACCTCCTCCACCTGTTATAAACCCCATCTAAACCTCCTCCACCTGTTATAAACACCATCTAAACCTCCTCCACCTGCTATAAACACCATCTAAACCTCCTCCACCTGTTATAAACACCATCTAAATCTCCTCCACCTGTTTTAAACACCATCTAAACCTCCTCCACCTGTTATAAACACCATCTAAACCTCCTCCACCTGTTATGAACACCATCTAAACCTCCTCCACCTGTTATGAACACCATCTAAACCTCCTCCACCTGCTATAAACACCATCTAAACCTCCTCCACCTGTTATAAACACTATCTAAACCTCCTCCACCTGCTATAAACACCATCTAAACCTCCTCCACCTGCTATAAACACCATCTAAACCTCCTCCACCTGCTATAAACATCATCTAAACCTCCTCCACCTGTTATAAACACCATCTAAACCTCCTCCACCTGTTATGAACACCATCTAAACCTCCTCCACCTGTTATAAACACCATCTAAACCTCCTCCACCTGTTATGAACACCATCTAAACCTCCTCCACCTGTTATAAACACCATCTAAACCTCCTCCACCTGTTATAAACACCATCTAAACCTCCTCCACCTGTTATGAACACCATCTAAACCTCCTCCACCTGCTATGAACACCATCTAAACCTCCTCCACCTGTTATAAACATCATCTAAACCTCCTCCACCTGTTATAAACACTATCTAAACCTCCTCCACCTGCTATAAACACCATCTAAACCTCCTCCACCTGCTATAAACACCATCTAAACCTCCTCCACCTGTTATAAACACCATCTAAACCTCCTCCACCTGTTATGAACACCATCTAAACCTCCTCCACCTGCTATAAACACCATCTAAACCTCCTCCACCTGTTATAAACACCATCTAAACCTCCTCCACCTGTTTTAAACACCATCTAAACCTCCTCCACCTGTTTTAAACACCATCTAAACCTCCTCCACCTGTTATAAACACCATCTAAACCTCCTCCACCTGTTATAAACACCATCTAAACCTCCTCCACCTGTTATGAACACCATCTAAACCTCCTCCACCTGTTATAAACACCATCTAAACCTCCTCCACCTGTTATAAACACCATCTAAACCTCCTCCACCTGTTATGAACACCATCTAAACCTCCTCCACCTGCTATAAACACCATCTAAACCTCCTCCACCTGTTATAAACATCATCTAAACCTCCTCCACCTGTTATAAACACTATCTAAACCTCCTCCACCTGCTATAAACACCATCTAAACCTCCTCCACCTGCTATAAACACCATCTAAACCTCCTCCACCTGTTATAAACACCATCTAAACCTCATCCACCTGCTATAAACACCATCTAAACCTCCTCCACCTGTTATAAACACCATCTAAACCTCCTCCACCTGTTATAAACACCATCTAAACCTCCTCCACCTGCTATAAACACCATCTAAACCTCCTCCACCTGCTATAAACACCATCTAAACCTCCTCCACCTGTTATAAACACCATCTAAACCTCCTCCACCTGTTATGAACACCATCTAAACCTCCTCCACCTGCTATGAACACCATCTAAACCTCCTCCACCTGTTATAAACATCATCTAAACCTCCTCCACCTGTTATAAACACTATCTAAACCTCCTCCACCTGCTATAAACACCATCTAAACCTCCTCCACCTGCTATAAACACCATCTAAACCTCCTCCACCTGTTATAAACACCATCTAAACCTCCTCCACCTGTTATGAACACCATCTAAACCTCCTCCACCTGCTATAAACACCATCTAAACCTCCTCTACCTGTTATAAACATCATCTAAACCTCATCCACCTGCTATAAACACCATCTAAACCTCCTCCACCTGTTATAAACACCATCTAAACCTCCTCCACCTGCTATAAACACCATCTAAAACCTCCTCCACCTGCTATAAACACCATCTAAACCTCCTCCACCTGTTATAAACACCATCTAAACCTCCTCCACCTGTTATAAACCCCATCTAAACCTCCTCCACCTGTTATAAACACCATCTAAACCTCCTCCACCTGCTATAAACACCATCTAAACCTCCTCCACCTGTTATAAACACCATCTAAATCTCCTCCACCTGTTATAAACACCATCTAAACCTCCTCCACCTGTTATGAACACCATCTAAACCTCCTCCACCTGTTATGAACACCATCTAAACCTCCTCCACCTGCTATAAACACCATCTAAACCTCCTCCACCTGTTATAAACACTATCTAAACCTCCTCCACCTGCTATAAACACCATCTAAACCTCTTCCACCTGCTATAAACACCATCTAAACCTCCTCCACCTGCTATAAACATCATCTAAACCTCCTCCACCTGTTATAAACATGATCTAAACTTTAAGCCTGGGCCTTTGTGTAAAAAGTAAATGCTGTTGATTCAGATTTTGGTGGGTTTTGACCCATATCGTGAGGGTCTGGGTGTCACGGGTGGTGAGGTCGGCCTTTAAAGTTCTCCTCAAAGAGTAAATTCTGTCTTCATTTACTCCCCTTTTACTTTTTCCACACCAGTTTGAGTTTCTTTCTTCTGTTGAACACTAAAGATGATAAGCCTGCTGTCATTGATTTCCACAGTGTTTGTTTTCCCTGCTATGGAATTCATTGGTTTTCAGCTTTCTTCAAAATGTCATCAAACAGGTTTGGAACAAGTCAGTAAATCTTGATTTTTGAGTGAACTATCCCTTAAAAACCCCTCTGGGAACCATTAGCAGCCTCCCTTCATTACGGCCCCTGTGTGCTGTTAAGTGCTAATCTGTAGCGTATTAAAGCGCTGTGCTCACAGCCGTCTGAGTGAACACTTTGCTCTGCTTAAAGCTGCTATTGTTTAGTAGCTGAAGTGTTGTGGTGTTGATACGCAATCAGCGCGCGCCGCTTTAATCTGGATGTAAGTGCACCGCCGGTCACCGGGTCGCCACCGGGACGCGGCCCCAAATTGTGAGAAAAGCCTCTTTGATTTATTCGCCGTCTGCTTTCTGAGCGAATCTCAACATAAAGTGTGTGTAACCCGTCATTACAGTGGTGCACTGGAGTGGATGAAAATTGATCCAGCCAATTGAAAAGAGGGTTAAGTGTTTTCGCCCCTGATCGACGGCGCAAACAAAGCGGCGCTTGTGTAAAACACTCATTTGTCGGCCATTAGCAGATGAGACGGTGTTATTTGAGGGCCGCATTGTGTCTCTGAAGACGCTTGAGAGGCGATAATGGCCGCCAGCGGAGAATAAAGATTTTTAACTCTGCAGATGACATCATTTAAAGGCTGAGATGGTGTAAAATGAGCCGCTCGTGTCTGGAATCACTCTGATCTGTCTTTGTCTCGGCGCTCGCTTGTGTTCAGGCTTCAGGTGATGTTCTGGTGTGTTCATCATGGGGATGATATAACTCAACTGTTGTCTTCAGTGGGATGGAAGTGTGTTTTCTTCACTTGATCTCAGTGTAAACACACACACACACACACACACACACACACAGCCTGTGCTCTGACTAAAGTGAGTTGTGTTTAGCTGATCCTATGAGGAACACACACTTCTAGACTAATGCCATGCTGAGTATTTACATCAGGTGGCTTTAACTACAGTGTACTCGCAGCAGAAAATACATACAGCGTACTTACTGTGTTGATCATGTAGTGCAGAACACCTGAGCTGAGCTACGGGTTTGGGGGTGTGGGTGGGTTATAGTGTAAGGGATGATCAACAGTGTTACTGCAGGAATTAATCACAGGTGTTATTACACTCACTCATTCATTCTCCTTCAGCTTACTCCTTTATTCACGAGGGGTCGCCACAGCGGAATGAACCACCAACTGTTCCAGCATATATTTTGCACAGGGGATGCCCTTCCAGCTGCAACCCAGCACTGGGAAACACCCATACACACTCATTCTCTCACACACACACTTAGTCTCAAGGTTTGTTGTGTGTTTGTGTGTGTAGTATGAGTGTGTGTGTGCTCCACAGCTCCATCTGCTGGTGGTGTGTGCTCTGCCCAGAGGAGCTCTGCTGGAGCTGCATGTGTCTGCGGTGCAGGACTGTCCCTCAGAGAGAGTGTGTGTTTGTCGGAGCTCCGGCGGCGTCGTGGAATCCCGTCTGCTGCACTCTGGCTGTGCTCGATACGCCTCTCTGTCTCTGAGTGTGTGTGAGAGCACAGAGAGTGTGTGTGTGAGCAGCGAGAGCCTCCTGCACACACTGATGTCCTGCTATAGCTCTGCGCTTCAGGAGAGTCCCAGCCTGACCGCTCTGTGTGCCAGAGTCTTCTACAGGAGACACCACAACACCAGCACACACATCGCCACAGGTACCAGACAACTGCACGCACCACACACACATACACACACACACACACACACACACACACACACATATATATATATATATATATATATATACATCAAATCAGAAACAGTATGGAAATCACAGAATAAAAAAATCTAAGTTTACTGTGACTTGCAGACAAAATAACAAACATTTAATGAGTTTCTCATGATTTTTACTGTTGACATTTTTAATACACATGTATTCCAATTTTGGTTTTTGCACAAAGTCTAGTCAGTAAACAGGTAATCAGGTAAACAGGTGAATTAATGAGGTGATGTCCACAGGTGAGTGTGATTATGATCTGCTACTAAAGCAGCATCAGTACAGGTCTAGTCCTTTAGGAGCAGAGATGGGCCGAGGATGGCCAGTTTGACCACAAATAAGAGAGAAAATGAGTGAACAGATTAAACACAATGCTCCTCAGAGAAAGAGAGGAAGACATGTGGATATTTCACCTTCATCAGTGCAGAACATCATTAAAGATTGAAGAATCTGGAGGAGTTTCAGTGCGTAAAGGACAAGAGCGCAAGCCTAAGCTGAACAACCGTGACCTCCGACCCCTCAGGGGGCGCTGCATCAAGAATCCTCATTCATCTATAAGCCAGATCAGCACATGGGCTCAGGACTACTGCGGTAAACCTTTGTCAAGTACCACAATACAGAGTCACATCCACAAACGCCAGTCAAAACTGTACTGTGGCAAAAGGAAGCCCTATGTTAACAGTGTCCAGAAGCGCCGTCCACTTCTCTGGGCTCAGAGGCATCTGGGATGGAGCATCACACAGTGGAGACGTGTACTGTGCTCAGATGAAGCAGTGTTTCAGGTGTTTTTAGGAGAAATCGACGCCATGTGCTCAGGACCAAAGAAGAAAAGGATCATTCAGACTGTCCAAAATCCAGGGTCTGTCATGGTCTGGGGTTGTGTCAGTGCCCTTGGCAAAGGTAACCTGCTCTTCTGTGATGCTCCATTAATGCTGAACAGATTCTGGAGCTCAATATGCTGCCTTCTTCTCCAGGGACGCCCATGCAGAGTTCAACAAGACAATGCAGAACCACATTCAGCACACATTACAGAGTCCTGCTGCGGAGGAAGAGGATACAGCTACTGGACTGGCCTGCCTGCAGTCCTGACCTGTCTCCAATAGAGAATGTGTGCTGCATTATGAACAGTGAAGGCCCCGTACTGTTGCCCACCTTAAGACTTGAAGAATGGGGCAGAATGACAGCTGCAATAAAATACAAGTCAAAGTAAATGTAGAAATCACTTCTTTCTTTATTATGTGTGTTTTCTTTTCTGTCCCAGCTGTTTCTGAAAAAAGAAAAAGAAACGTTTTCAATCTTTTGCCTGTGCAACATCTCTGATTTAAATTTACTTTGAACTAAAATGAGTAAATCTGAAATGAAAATATGAATTGCTTTCGTGAACAATCACACTGTTTTTCCACACAGGTCACTTTGTTTACCTTCAGGCCTCCATCATCGACAGCAAAACCTGTTATACATTAGAATGATTGTCGTTATGTTTCGATGCCATACTTGTCTTTGACTGGACGAGTCCTTATATGGAGCTGGTGTGGGCGTGTATTATGCAAATGTCTAACCTGATGCATGCGGACGCTCATTCAGAACTCACCAGTTTAAGAACAAACTCATGTGTGGACACATGTTGTGAAGTAGCTGGAGAGATTGCACAAGTTCAAATGTGCGTATAAATACAAACAATGTGCACTCTGTCAATGAGGTCAGAAAACTAATCTTTATATTCGCTTTTCACTTCATGTTGACTCGTTATTTCTGAAAACAAGACAATATGCTTGCTTAAATGCTTCTTGATTTCAGAATCTTTAGATATTTAAGTAGAAACAAGGCAAAAACTCAAGTAAGAAAAGCGCTGTTTGCAGTGTGTCAGATGTATCTGTAGTGCAGACGTTGATGAAGTCTGGTGTGTGTGTGTGTGAGCATGAGCTGAATCAGCTGACAGTCCTCCATCAGCTCTGCTGTTGTGCTGAAGCGTGCGCTGATATTTCCGTCATCAGATCCGCGTGCCGCTACTGTAGCATATGTTCAAACACGTTTCTCCAGCTGTCTGTCTGTGGTGTGGTGTGGAAGCCCTCAGAGACTGCCAGCAGCGCATTCACGGGTCACAGACCAACAATATCAGAGGAGAAATGAAGACATTCGCCCTGAAACCCTTTCTGTCGGACCCACATCCCCAAATCTCAGACGAGAGTCTCCTGATCCGCTGTCCTGACAGACAGGCGTTTAGCTCCAGGACATCTCGAAAAGCCAAAAATCATCTTGATGGTGTTCTGGAGGCTCTTTCAGGCTTTGTGTTCATCAAATTAGACCAGCAGGTTAAATGTGTACGCTAATACCCGTCCCAAATCTGTCTGCTGATATCCTGGAAATCAGGTCAAACGGGGTTACCTACAGCTGTGTGTATTAGACATGTGCTGATATTCAGTAATTCAATATATGGGGATAATGAACAAACACAATGTTGATGTACACTCACCGGCCACTTTATTAGATACACCTGTCCAACTGCTCGTTAATGCAAATGTCTAATCAGCCAATCACATGGCAGCAGCTCACTGCATTTAGGCATGTAGACATGGTCAAGACGATCTGCTGCAGGTCAAAGCGAGCATCAGAATGGGGAAGAAAGGGGATTTAAGAGACGCTGAACGTGGCATGGTTGTTGCTGCCAGACGGGCTGCTCTGAGTATTTCAGAAACTGCTGATCTACTGGGATTTTCACGCACAACCATCTCTAGGGTTTACAGAGAATGATAAAGAGGAAATATCCAGTGAGCGGCAGTTCTGTGGGCGCAAATGCCTTGTTGATGCCAGAGGTCAGAGGAGAATGGCCAGACTGGTTCCAGCTGATAGAAAGGCAACAGTAACTCAAATAAGCACACACTGATGGCTACTTCCAGCAGGATAGCGCACCATGTCATAAAGCGCCAATCATCTCAGACTGGTTTCTTGAACATGACAATGAGTTCACAGTACTCAAATGGCCTCCACAGCTACTAGAACTCAATCCAATAGAGCACCTTTGGGATGTGGTGGAACTGCAAATCTGGGATGTGGTGGAAATGTGGCAAATCTGCAGCAACTGTGTGATGCTATCATGTCAATATGGAGCAAAATCTCTGAGGAATATTTCCAGTAGCTTGTTGAATCTCTGACACCAAGGATTAAGGCAGATCTGAAGGAGAAAGGGGGTCTGACCAAATACTAGTGAGGTGTACCTAATAAAGTGGCCAGTGAGTGTAGTTGACGCTTCAGAACACAGTGAATAATTAAGTGTGTTTAAGAGTGTTCAGACTGTGTTTGCAGTAGTAATTCTAAAGTGTTAAATGATGCAGACTTCATTGGTTAATTAGCTTAATAGTTTAAACATATGCAATATACAAACATTTATATACAATGTGCAATGCTTTAAAACAATTGCAGAAAGAGAAACAGAGAAAGAAAAGGTTCTGGAAATTGCCTAATGATCATGGAGAGATCCATGAATAATCTAGTAAACCTAAGTTACGTCAGCGCAGTAAGTTTTTTATATTAAAATATTATTAACAATCTCATTTTGTACACTGTAAAAAGCAACCATACTTTAAAAACCAGTGGCTTAAAAGCAACAACTTCATTTAAAACTCCTGAATAATCCATGGAATTGTTAAGCTGACTTATTATTTTGATTATACACAGTTCATTTACTTAGAGAAAGTAGGTCTTGTGCACACAACAAGATTTAGATCAATGAATTCAGGCCATGAAAAAAAAGGAAGCCAAAACAAAAGTGTTGTGTTTATTTCATTGTGTATGTGAATATTTTCACTACAGTGGGTTCGTAACACCCAAATAGGCCTGCAGTAATAGTGTAATTCAGGGAATAATTTACACTGGAATATGGAGTTTGACCAATCAGAATCAGTCATTTCAGAGAGACGTGTGATAATGAAGGAAGTTTCTGGGATCGTCAGGAAAGACGTGCGTGTGTGTGTGTGCGTGCGTGTGAGATGAAGGTGACCGTTAGACTAATGCAGCTTGTTTTTCTGTGTGATCTCCTGTTGAAGCTCTGATTACCCATAGTGCACCACAGGCCTGATGGAGCACACAGAGGAAAGCTGCTCTTCATTCATTTCATTAATGACGTGTGTGTGCATGCGTGTGTGTGTGTGTGTTCCTGATGAAAGACATGA
This sequence comes from Danio aesculapii, assembly GCF_903798145.1. Taxonomy (NCBI): domain Eukaryota; kingdom Metazoa; phylum Chordata; class Actinopteri; order Cypriniformes; family Danionidae; genus Danio; species Danio aesculapii. Next base: position 262,076 of record NC_079451.1, on the reverse strand, counting down.
TTAAAAGAGTTTGACCTTTGTGTTAGTCAGTTTGTCTGATGATCTTGCTGACTTTCATGGTTCAGGCAGACTCCACACTGACCTGGCTCCCCCAGCGCTGGACTCGGACTAATTGCAGTCGCTCTGTTCTGGACACAGTCACATGAAAACTGACCCATTGTTTACTGACCTTGATGTTCTCCTGAACCCGTCAGACTCTGGCTGTCTTCAGAACTCAGCTAAACTAAATCAAAATAATAATAATAATTCACAAATATTGAATGTGTTTCGCAGTTGTGTAGTGTAGTCAAATATTCATGTGTATTCCTGTCATGATTTCTGCTCAGTTAACCTATGTTCAGCAGGACTAGATGTTAAACAATGACAAAAAAAAACTATTTTTGGAAAAAGAATTGACCTTAAAAAGCCATTAAACAACCATGAAAACCCTTGAGTTCACCCCCACATGAACAAATACTATGGTCATTTGTAGTAAATACTTGTATTAATGAACCATACTAGAGTTATATAGTTTATATGATAGTATTTATAACTCTCTGTTAATAAGCACTTCAGGATACTGCTGTATTAAATACAGTGACCTGATAAACTGTAATAAATACTGTAGTATACTTTAGTGTTTACTGATTGTAGTATCATACACCTTAAGGGTGTCACACACCGGATGAGCCGCGACACAGCGCGCACATGACAGTTGAAAGTATCACACACCAGACGCGCACATTCGCATGATATTCAAAATGAAACTATTCAGATGGCGAATTCTGAAATGTATGGCACTACGCGGCACGCCACCGAGCGGCGCTTCTGTTCTGTGACCCCCGTTAGAGTTGTAGAAAACTGCTGTTTTGGGTCATTTGTTTATATTACTGTAATGGTTGTGTTACCATAGCAACTAGAATCACCACAACAGCTGAACTACTGTGGATGTCGCTAGAAGGAATGCAGCTGCAGCCGGAGGTTAATGAGAATTATTTATGTTATTTATACAATCATCACCACAGATCAGTTATTATAGTTGTTGTTACCATAGTAGCTTTAGAATCACCACAACAGATCAATAACTATACTGTAGCAACTGTAAAATCACAACTGATCAATTACTATAGATGTTGTGTTACCATAGCAACAGTAGAATCACCATGACAAACAAATTACTGTAGTTATTGTTGCCATAGCAACAGTAGAATCACCACAACTGATTAATTACTATACTTGTTGTTACTATAGCAACTGTAGAATCACCACAACTGATCAATTACTATAGTTGTTATTACCATAGCAACCATAGAACCCCCATGAGAGGTTAATTACCGCAGTTGTTGTGTTGCCATAGCAACTGTAAAATCACCACAACAGATCAATTACTATAGTTGCTTTGTTACCATAGCAACCATAGGACCACCGCAACTGATTAATTACTAAGGTTGTTGTTGACATAGCAACTGTTGAATCACCACAACAGATAATTTCAAGTATGGTTCAGTATTTACTGTAACTTACTGCAGTGTTTTGGGTGTGTGTGTACTGGGTTTAGTGATTTACAAGGACGTGCATTTGAATAATGTTATGGTTATGAGCTAAGGACATGCCTTGTAAAAGTCATACTTAAAGTCTTCTCACATTCCAAATCTCCTGTGAGTGTTGGGTTTAGGGGTAAGCTCATATAATATGTGTGTTTTTACTGTATAAAATACACTACACCGATGGAGAGGCCCTGTAAACCACCACTACCAACATAGTTAACAAAAATAAACAAAAGGAATTCATATTAAGGACTCAAAATATGGAGAATATGGTTCTAAACAACCATAATACTGGAAAAACTTCTGCCTGTAATCAAAGCAATATCTGATAATACAGATGTGTTGCTGTTCATTTGCCAATCTAGATGGTTTTTCCCATATCATACAGATGAAACTTTGATTGGTGCACTACCAACATGTGTGTGTGTGCGCAGGTCTGCAGCCGCGCTTCACTGGTGCTCGGGATCCATGTGCTCCTGCAGTGGTTCTGGTTCCTGTTGAAGATCTTCCAGAGGGTCAGCTGCTGCTGGTGTCCTGCTGGCTCAGTGTCTAGAGCAGATATACTGTATGAGGAGACACACATTCATTATTAAAAACACAATGCATTTCTGTGTTTACATCTGCGTTCACTGCACAATAAAATGCATTCTGTCATGCACGTTTGCCTATTCCAACCGCAGTTTTAAAATGTAAATTACATTATTGTAATGCGTTTGAAGTTATAAGAGAGAAATGGTAGCAAGAGTATCCTCTAAATGTCATAATAATAATACTCTTGATTTTATATATATAAAGTACAGAGGTTAAAAGATTCATGCAGAAAAGACTAGACAGAAAAACAAAGCAATTATAATAAATATATATTCAAAATAAAATCACATACAGCAGAAGAGACCTCGCAAACACATTAAAAAACACCTCAAATCTACATTTTGACACAAAATTGTAAATAAATAACAGTAGTTATTAAATCATAATGATAAATTCTGATTATTTATTGCATCACTCATCTGAAACATGACTTGATTTACGTTATTTATTGATATATTGTGTGTAGCTTATGAATTATTCTGATTATTATTTTATTGCTATTTTCATTGCATAAGTTTCAACATGACACACAGAGCCTTGTTTACATTGGACACACAATACAATTAAACAAGAGAATCCTGAAAATGTCAAATATAAAGGAAATAACATCAATAAAGGACTGTGAGAAAATGGTGTTAAACTTCCATAACTCATGGTCATATATACAAATGAGAGTTAGGATGGTGCATTTGAAACCTTCATTATATATTATAATGTGGGTATTTTTTATTTTACTGTCATTTACATAATTCTCCTTTAAATGTTCTCATGAAAACCTCCTCATCTTTCTATTTTAGACTTCTATATTAAGTTACATGACTTTAATGGTAGACTGTATACAGTACCACATTCACTCCGTGTCTCATCACTCATTTTTAATGAGAAATTAAATATAAATGAGTGTTTGCTTTCATTTCACCAAAAATCTCTTGAATCAAACCTACTTTTGGGTTCATTATAGGTTCCATGAGGAGTCTTTCACATCACTTCACAACATTAAACAGACTTTACAATAGAAAACTGTGGAAATGTTTATGTTTAGAGCTGATCTCTGAAAGCTGCTTCAGTGAAAATAATCATGCAGTTTTATTATGAAGGAACGCTCTAGACCCCCTAGAATGGGAAAGATCTATGGCCGGAAGTTAAAGATAATTATTTATCTTAATACAATACAGTTACTCTATAACAATACTGTTTTATTAATGTAATGAACAGTGATGAAGACTGTCTTTTCTTCATCATGAGTGTGTTTGAGTCTTCAGTGCTCAGGGGTTTGTCGCCATCATGTGGCAGCATCGCTCTTCACACACTCGGCAGATTAATGTGATTAAACATGTATAGACATACACACGCACACACACACACACACACACGCACACACATACTCTATATTAAATACACAAAAGCAGTAGAGTTACACATAGTTTGTGTTGTATTTTTTGTTTATGTGAATAAATCTATAACTGTGATTAATAAAGCCTGTACATGTATTGTTCATAATGAGTTGATGTCAGTAAACACATGGACTAATGAAAGCTGATGGTAAAGTGTGAATTATGTTTCTATTTCTTTTCTATTTTCTATTTTTGTTTATGTTTGGTTGGAATAAAAACTCTTTTAAAACAGTTGTTGCGTTCATTTTTATATGAACATGGTCAATATTATTAGCCTTATATAAACCACTGTTATACGATGACTTGCCTTACACTAGTTAAGCTCTTAACCTACACTTTAACTTTAAAAGTGTGTAGTAGAATATTAAGTGCTGTCATCACTGTGATAAAGAAATTAGTTATTAAAACTATTATCTTATAAAAGAATCCTTCTGATGATTCGATATCTATTCTTAAATATAAATCAGCAGAGGATCACGTGACACTAAATACTTGATTAATAAATGAGATTTACAAATAATTATTTGTATTATATATATATATATATATATATATCGAAGTATAATCATTACTATATTTAAATAGTGTATTGGAAATACATATGTGTGTGTGCGTGCGTGCGTGTGTGTGTTTAATCTTGACAGGTTTAACAAGTTAACTTTCAGGGAATTGTGTTAGTTTCTTAAATTACTGCAATGTTGTACATTAATATTGACAATATGGTGTGTATTTGAACTTAAAAGTACTTTAATTTTAAAATGTGACATGATTCAGAAACTCTTTGGGTGCATGCTTAATATACTATATAATATTATCTGTGTTCAGCTCATTAGGATTTTACTCATCAGCTATATTTATTTCGTATATACTCCCACACAGTACCCTGACGCCAGCCTTATGTAAAGTGTCTGTCAAATATGTAAAGATTATCATTTTATGCAGGTGAGTATTTTGAAATTAAAGCCCGTGTGAATCGAGTCAGTTCCGCTTCCTGCATCTCTTGTTGTTTGTGTCCGAGCAGAGTAATAGTTGTGTCGACTCTCAAAAGATTCAAAGATTCGACTCGCTCGAAGAACTCAACGGACGCGGACGCTAGTTCAAAACCATAGATATTTACGTAGATCTATGGTTCAAAACAAGCGACCGAACGAATCGACTCCCTGTCGGAAATGACTCCCACAGCAAGTTGTGCATAGTTCAGTGTGGGGACTCGAGAGGAGGGTAAGTTAGTTTAACCAGAATAAACGGACAAATTGAGTTGAAGTTAGTTTTATTTACGCACATTGGTTCATTTTTATAGAGTGACCAACAGTGACGCGATCTCAACACTGTTTAGCACAACACATTCGGTCTGAAATCGCGTGTAATTATGACTTCATAACAACATTAGCACTATTTATCTGACTGAACATCTCAGATAGTCATGGCTGATAAGAGAATTTCACTGTTTGGGATTTGCAAAAAGTACTTGACTGAATGTATACTGTAAAGGTGAATGTGCGAGTATGAAACCCACTTAATACCAGCCATAAGCTTGAGTTTATGATTGAGGTAAAGTTGTTTTTGGTCGCACATTATTCCAGTTATGAACAATGACAGCTTGTGACACACTGACTATACTGTACTTTCAATATTGAGTGTGAAATCACATGCAAGTTTAACTTCACCACAACATCAGCACCATTTCATTGACTGTCAGCAATGATGTGCTTTAATAATCATCAGCTTCTACTGAGAATTTGCTCATAACACTTTTCTGAACTGATATTATTAAGGAGAAAGTCTGAATGTGTGAATATAAAACCAGCTTTACCATCAGTGTTTACCGACTGAAAAGGGATACAGCGGTGGATGTGATACTGTACAACAATAATTAATATGTTTACATGAGGGTAGGGGTAGATGTTAATAAAAAATAAATGAATGGATAATTGAATACATAATATAAGTAGTTCTGGTTATAGTTACTGTTTTTACATTACTGTGAATGTTGGAGTAGGGATAGACATCAATAAATAAATCTTTCATGAGCAAATTCATAAATAATACAAGTATTTCTCATTATAATCACTGTTTCTACATTACCATGATGTTGGAGTAGATGCAGATGTTAATAAAATACAAATTAGTGGGTAATTTAATTAACACTATAAAAGAAAATTGTTATAATTTCTGATTTTACATGTGAGGGTTTGGCTTAGGCTTGGGGGAGATGGTAATAAAATACAAAATAATGGTTAATTTAATAAATAATACTCTGTATAATTACTGTTTTTACATTACTGTGATGGTCGGGCTAAACGTTGATCAAAATAAATTAATAGATAATTTAATAAGTAATTCTATTTACAGCTGCAGCTGTATCGCTTCTAGCAACAGCCGCAGACTGCAGCAGGCAGACCAACAGCTGTGTCCGGTGAGTGTAGAACGGACCAGGAGATCATGTCTCTGGAGGAGTACGAGCGGCACTACGCCTCCCTGAACTCTGAGTCCGGCTGTGAGTCTGTGAGCGGCCGGTCGGCGGCGTCCGGAGGGCTCAGCGGGGAGGAGGAGAAGCTGCACTACATCCCCATCCGCGTGCTGGGGAAGGGCGCGTTCGGAGAGGCCACTCTGTACCGCCGCACAGAGGTCAGATCCCTGCACGTTAGGGGTGTCCCTGTTTGACTCTATTCTCTGCACTTACACATCACTAAGCGCACACACATACTGAACTGCTGAACACCTGCAGTGTATATAGTATAGGATATATATATAATTTCTATAATTAAACTATATATATATATATATATATATGTGTGTGTGTGTGTGTGTGTGTGTGTGTGTGTATGTTGTGTGCAGGATAACTCTCTGGTGGTGTGGAAGGAGATCGACCTGAACTGCCTGTCAGATAAGAAGCGCAGAGATGTGATGAACGAGATCAGCATCCTCTCCATCCTGCACCACAACAACATCATCGCTTACTTCAACCACTTTCTGGACAAGAACACACTGCTGATCGAGCTGGAGTACTGCAATGGTACACACACACACACACACTGTTTCTCTAACACACACTAATCACAGTCATATCACCTGTAGCCCAAGACCGGTTGCTCTCTGAAACTGAGCAGGGCTGAGTCTGGTTAGTACCTGGATGCGAGACCGCATGGGGAAACTGTGTTGCTGGTGTTAGTAAGACCAGCAGGAGGCGCTCAGCCTGCAGTCTGTGTGGGTCCTTATATCCCAGTATATGGGTGTGTGGCCATACATGATAAAGGCGCTATATCAATACACACATTACTTACTTACAAGCACACATTACATACACACGTACATGTATCCTCAGGTATCACAACATGACATCTTATTAGGACTCTCGTGTGTATGTGTGTGTGTGTGTGTGTGTGCGCACGCAGGTGGAAACCTCTATGACAAAATCAACCAGCAGAAAGGGGTGCTGTTCAAAGAGGAGGTGAGAGATCACAAACACATGAACGCACAACACACAAACACACACAAACACGCACACAATCACACTCTTAAAGACACAAACATACACACACAAACAGGTACACAAACAATCACACATTTACAAACACACATTCACACACACAAACATACATATACACGCACATACACACAATCACATGCACATACACAAACTCACACACACATAAACACAAATATACACACATACACACACACACAACACACACATATTCACAGAAACTTACACTCATATACATGCACATACACAAACACACTTACACACAATCACACATAAACATACACAATCACACACACACACACACACACACACACACTGCAGTGTATCAGTGCTCCTCCAGCAGTGTGTTTGCTCCACAGGTGGTGGTGTGGTACCTGTATCAGATCGCTGCTGCTGTTGCTCATATTCATAAAGCCGGCATCCTGCACAGGTACATGTGTCAGCACGTTATTATAAAGTCATAGCTCTGCATTAGATCTGAACAATGATGGCAGAAATGCAACCACAGTGTCATATGATTAACTTTTCACTAGTGATGTGTTTACATCAAAATTATTTTGCTGAAAATTAGATTATAATCAAATTTGAACTTCATTTATTACTTATATATATATATACACATACAACTATCTACTCAAATATCTGATATCTTATATATGTGAACATTACAGTATATACATATACAGTGCTCAGCATATTTGAGTGCACCCCTCACAAATCCCTCATTTAAATCCATATGTCCTACAGAGTGCTGTACTGGATTATATTTGTGCAGATCAAATCAAGAGAATTAACAAAAAAGTAGGGTTTGTTTTGCAATATTTTGCATGAATTTAAATATATTATCTATTTCTACAGATAAAGATTGGTGACTAAACTGTTATTTTAATAAATAAATCTGTTTTGTTCAAATGCACCAAACTATAGTGTCTATATTCAGAGAGAAATGGAGAACCGGGCAAGAGTTTGGGGTCAGTAAGATTTTTAAATGTGTTAAAATCAGCTTCTCCTGCTCACCAATGCTGCATTTATTTCATCAAAATACAGTAAAACTTGTGAAATATTATTGCACTATAAAATAACTGTTCAGAAGTAGATTATACTTTAATTTCATCATTTATTCCAGTGATTTTAATGATGAATTTTCAGCTTCATTACTCCAGTCTTCAGAGTCACATGATCCTTCAGAAACCACTCTAATATTAATTATGTTGCCCTGTAAAAACACCAACATACTGTTATACTACTTAAACTTATTATTATATTTATCATCATCATCATCATCATCATCATTATTATTATTATTATTATTATTATTATTATTATTATCATTATTATCATTATTATTATCATTATTATTATCATTATTATCATTATTATTATTATCATCATCATCATCATCATCATTATTATTAATATTATTATTATCATCATTATTATTATTATTATCATTATTATTATTATTATTATTATTATCATTATTATCATTATTATTATTATCATTATTATCATTATTATTATTATCATCATCATCATCATCATCATCATTATTATTATTATTATTATCATTATTATCATTATTATTATTATCATTATTATCATTATTATTATTATCATCATCATCATCATCATCATCATTATTATTAATATTATTATTATCATCATTAATATTATTATTATCATCATTATTATTATTATTATCATTATTATTATTATTATTATTATTATCATTATTATCATTATTATTATTATTATATGTTTCTGTTACCTAATATTTGTAATAACTAATTTCTAATAGTTTCTTTTGTCATGATGACAGCACACAATATTTGACTAGTTAAATTGCGGGATACAAATATTCAGCTTAAAGTGCAATTTAAAGCCTTAACTAGGTTAATTAGGGTAATTAGGCAAGTCATTGGACAACAGGGGTTTGTTCTGTAGACTACTGAAACAAAAATTTTATGAGGTTATTAATAGTCACCTTAAAATAGTTTTAAAAAATGTAAAAACTGCATTTGTTCCAGCCAAAATAAAAAAGAAACAGGAAAAAATATTATGGGAAATACTGTGAAAATGTCTGTGCACTTGGGTCACTTGGGAAATATTCGAAAAAGGATAGAAGTTTCACAGGACGGCGAGTAATGTTTCTGTATTTGTTTTGCATTAAATGAGGACTCTAAATAAACCCTGTGAATAATGTGAATAAACGAGTGTGCTTGTGTTTGCAGAGACATCAAAACGCTGAACATCTTCCTCACCAAAACCAACCTGATCAAGCTGGGGGATTATGGGCTGGCCAAGAAGCTGGACTCGCAGTACTCCATGGCTGAAACTGTGAGTAACGAGTCAAACATCAAATTAAAATGAGTCCAGACTAGGGTAGCGATACTGGAACTCGATACCAATCGGTTCTGACATTTTAAAAATGTCCATCTCCTGCTAGCATTCTTAAACAGCACTGATTTGCCATTGTGTTCACGAGCTCAACAGAAATGCCTGTGATTGGCTGAGAAGGTCATCAGATCACTGAACTCACCAATGTTTACTGAGTATAACCACAGATACAGGGACACTGGAGCGTTTTAAAGCCGCTATTCATCAGCGGATCGCTCGTATGTCAGCTTATAGACAAACCAGCTGATCGACCTGACGAAAACACTCCACTGTCCCTGTATCTATGGTTACACTCAGTAAACAGCGGTGAGTTCGGTGTGACTTTCAGGTGTGAGCTTTTCTGAGTTCTCAGGTATAGTTTGTTTCTATTAATAAGCCATTAACTGTGACTTTTGCCTCAATAAACTCCTTATGTGCTGCTTATTACAGTTATTAAGGCAGCAGTGGGGATAATGAGGATTAGGCATGTAGAATATGAAGAATATGTGCTTTATAAGAGCTAATAAACAGATAATATCTTAATAATAGCCAGATAATAAGACACAGGATTAATAGACCCTTCTCACATTTCTGGGTTTCTCAATAGCAGAAGGCATCATGGTTGGGTAAATATTAAAAAACGTTCAAGGATTTAATATTATGATGACTCTTAAACGCATCATTACAGCCTTGTGAAAAGGTTCCATACTGGTGCTTAAACTAAAATGTTACCCTACTTTAATTATAATTTCCATTCATCATAATGCCTTGTTTTCAGATTCTGTATTTTTAATATTGAGCCGTTCCTCACCAGCTGTTGTTGTCAGGATATTTTTATCTGCATTTTAATTCCTGTCAAATGCAGTCAGGATAATGTGAATTTCAGGAGCTTTTTTCTTCAAAGTGGCCTCTTCAAAAGCTGAGTGTTAAAAACGGAGATGACAGAAAAGCTAAATATAGACCGCTGTTGAGTTCTGAAATACTGCACTTCACAGCCACGCAAATAAACTGACACAAGGGTAAATTATACATGGGTGTTCTCATCATGAAGAAGTCAAGCAAGCTGATATGCATGCTTAACCCATTTTAATATATAAATGTAATATCATGGGCAGCACCGTGGCTCAGTGCTTAACACTGTGGCTTCACAGCTAGTAGGTCTCTGGTTCGAGTCCCGGCTGGGTCAGTTGGCGTTTCTGTGTGGAGTTTGCATGTTCTCCCCGTGTTGGTGTGGGTTTCCTCCGGGTGCTCCGGTTTCCCCCACAGTCCAAACACATGCGCTATAGGGGAACTGATCAACTAAACTGGCCGTAGTGTATGAGTGTGAGTGTGTAAATGAGTGTGTATGGGTGTTTACCAGTACTGGGTTGCAGCTGGAAGGGCATCCACTGTGTAAAACATATGCTGGAATAGTTGGCGGTTCATTCCGCTGTGGCGATCCCTGATAGATAAGTTGAAGGAATGAATGTAATATCATATCAGCAGTAGCCGGCCTGCTCCTCCATTCACTCATGTCATCATGGGAATTCTTCTTTACTGAAGCGGATATTTGGCTTAAAGTGTGAACCCTGTTTTCAGTGTAAATCATCATGATGTAGATGTTTAGCATAATCAATCAGCTCTGCTTGACGTCTGGAACATCACAGCATGTTAAAGGTCTGCTCTAGACATTGAATGTAAAGATAATAAGCATAGTAAGCAAAATTATCGTGGTTTGCTTTTTACTAACCCCACTAGCAGATTATTTAGCTTGTTTTAAGGACAAACCTGCTTAATTTTGACTTAATATTTCTGAAAACAACACAACATCTTTTACTTGTGTAGTAAATGTGTCTTGAGTTAAAAGTGTTTAGTTATTTAGACGTGTATTTAGATGTGTGTGTGTGTGTGTGTGTGTGTGTGTGTGTGTGTGTGTGTGTGTGTGTGTGTGTGTGTGTGTGTCTGCAGTGTGTGGGCACGCCGTACTACATGTCTCCAGAGCTCTGCCAGGGCGTCAAATACAACTTTAAGTCGGACATCTGGGCGATGGGCTGTGTGCTGTTTGAGCTGCTCACCCTCACCAGGACATTCGACGCCACGGTAAACACACCACACACACACACACACACACACACACACCAGCAGACTGATGAAGTTATTGTAGCTCTGTGTTTTTAATTTAGTTTTTATTCTGATATTATTTTAAATATGCTGTTCATTTTAGTTTAGTTACAGCTCACTTCATTGAAGGTTTTGTTCATTTTGAGGTTTAGATGATGATGATGATGATGATGATGATGATGATGATGATGATGGTTAAGTGATGATGATGATGATTATAGTGATGGTGATGATGATGGAGAGATGATGATGATTATAGTGATGGTGATGATGATGGTGAGGTGCTGATGAAGATAATGGTGTTGATTTTAATGGTGATGTTGGTGATGATGATTGCTGTAATAATGATGATGTAATAATGATGATGTAATGATGATGATGATGATGGTGATGATGGTGTTTCCCAGAATCCCCTGAATCTGTGTGTGAAGATCGTGCAGGGGAACTGGACCATGGAGATCAACTCTGATGTCTACACCTCTGAGCTCATCAAACTGGTGTACAAGTGTCTGGATCAGGTAAACGGGCTCTATCAGGACCTGTGCTGATGTCACTGTGATGTCAACATGACACGTGTGTGTGTGTGTGTGTGTGTGTGTGTGTGTGTGTGTGTGTGTGTGTGTGTGTGTGTGTGTGTGTGCGTGTGCGTGTGCGTTTGTGTGTGTTGAAGGATCCTGAAAAAAGGCCCACAGCGGAGCAGATTCTAGAGCAGCCCGTTATCTCTCATGTCAGAGTGTGAGTCACTGATGCCATATCTTGCGTATCTCCTGTATATTCTTTTATTTTCTTTTAATTCACCTATTAATATTCAAATGTTGACCCACACATTTACTTTTATCTGTTTATTTTATTCACTTGTGTTTTTATTTAATGATTATTTTCATGATTTTCTAAGTTAGATTTGCTTTTGTCAAACATATTTTGATTTGTTTTAATGTTATTTTTAATCTGTATATTAATTTTCTTTTGAATTGTATTGATTTGTTTTAGTTTTATTTATTTTAACTATTTAATTGAACTCATTACTATGTAATTAGTTAATTATTATTTAATAAATTTAGTTTAATCATGTACATAATTCTTTTGTATTTAATCCAGTTTTATGTTAATAATTAATTTTAATATTAGATCTATTATGTGTATGGATATATTATTTTGAGCATATTGATATAAATATTGATATATTTGTTAAGCATTAAGCTGTGCTGCAGTGACACTTTATTTTACATTGTGTGTGTATGTGTGTGTGTGTGTGTGTGTGTGTGTGTGTGTGTGTGTGTGTGTGTGTGTGTTTAGAGAGCTGGAGGAGCGGGTGGCTGCTCTAAACTCCGCCATCAGGAAACCCAAGTATGTTTGCAGCTCATATACATCAGTCGTGTGTGTGTGTGTTTACGTGACGCTGCTGTGTTGTGTCAGGCTGAGTACAGTGACGGAGACGTCAGTGGCGGTGGTGACGACACGTTCACGTGAGGTGTATTTCTGGGGCGGAGGGAAGTTCACGCCGCAGAAGCTGGACATGTTCAAGGGCGGCAGCAGCGCTCAACACGTCTGCGCCGGAGAAACACACTTCGCTGTGGTCACGGTGGAGAAGGAGCTCTACACATGGGCCGTAAGATCATGCACAGCTCATCATTTCAATTAGACATACTAAATTATTCGGCCTCCTGTGAAACTTTTCTTTCCTTTTCACATATTTCCAGATGATGTTGAGCAGATTGAGGAGTTTCTCACAGTATTTCCTCTGATATCTGTTCTTCTGGAGAAAGTCTTATTCGTTTTATTTCAGCTAATAAAGAAATACACCATGTATATTGGGGGTTACTATACCTGTTAAAGTAATCTTTTCTTTTTCTGCAGTTTTGATCAATGTTGTGATCATACTGTATATCACGATAAAGCTTCAACAATTGATCACAACATGAAAACGTGACACTTGCAGAAGCCTGATTGTATTACTAGTTGGAAACTTAGAGCCCTATCAAACACCCAGTGCATTGTGGTGTCAGGCGCAGGGCAGGTGTTATTTGCTAGTTTCACTCAGGAACAACTTTACATTTTGTGTGCTGCGCCACCTTGTTCAAATAGCAAATGCACTTGCGCTCATTTGTGCACCCATGGGCGTGCTGATGTTTGTTAATCTGCATTTTTTTGATTGGTATTTAAAGACTGTTAGTGAGCGGCAGGTCCAAAATACAAGTACATGTTGCTTATTACACACACAGGGATGCACAGCAGCACACAGATATATTTAAATATTAAATAACTAAAGGATTATAAATTTTGTCCAAATATAAAAACCACCACCGCCTCCTCTGTCTGCACAGCTCGGTTGTAGCCAGTTAATTTGCATTTGTTTATTGTTGACATTATTCTCATTATTAATACTATTATTTGATATATGCACGTTTTTAGAGTCGTATGCAATGCCATATAGGAATAGGATGTGTGTTTGGATAATGGGCATGGTAGTATAGCTCAGCTTTTTTGACCACTCTTGTTGTTTTTGTTCATTTATTAATGAATTAGAAGTTAATCGATTAACAATAATAAATAAATTGAAATATTAAAATGTTGAAAGAATGAAAAGATTAAAAATACACAATAGAAGTAAAAGACGGAAGAGAAAAGTGCATTGGTGGTGTCAGTAGAAGCTGGTGGATATGTATGTGTGTGTGTCCAGAGTGTTCAGGGAGGAGCAAAAATGGTGGGTCAGCTGGGTCACGGAGACCAGGCCTCGTACCGTCAGCCGCGGCGAGTGGAGCGTCTGCAGGGTAAAGCCATCAGACAGGTGTCCTGCGGAGCCGATTTCACTGCCTGCGTCACCGGTGAGTGGAGGACACTAGAGCTGCCCAACTGAAAAACACTGTAGTCATTCACAGTACACCATTATTATTGATCCAGCTATTGATCAGATGCGGTGATTCTACATTCTATGCAGTATGCGATTTCTAGACGCAGCCTTATGTTTTTTCCTGCCTGTTCTCTGCCAGACGAGGACCAGATCTACATGTTCGGCTCTGATTATTATGGCTGTGTGGGTGTGGAGAACGAGCTGGGCATGGAGGTGCTGGAGCCGGTGCTGCTGGAGTTCTTCACGGAGCGCGCCGTACGTCAGGTGTCCTGCGGAGACAACCATGTGCTGGCCCTCACACAGAGCCAAGAGCTGTATGCCTGGGGCTGTGGAGAGCACGGTGAGCGTCTATAATAATAAGAACTTTGACAAAACATATATACCGCAGGAATGATAGAACAGAACATTTTAGCGTTTTTAAAACCGTGACATTTCCAAACCGCGGTAAACCTTGAAACCGTTTATCGTCCCACACACCTGCTGTCACATGACCAGAGTCTCTGCCACTTCTCTCCACAGGGCGACTCGGTCTGGACTGTGAGGATGATTTCTCCTCTCCAATGCAGGTATGTTAGCTTTACATTTTAAAGGTCTGCTGAAGTCAAAATTAAAGCTGCTGTGTGTGAGTGTTTGAGTCTTCTAAAGCATTAAAACAGCATCATATGTGTGCAGATATTCAGAAACATGCTCAGTGAACTTGTATATCTGAAACACAATGCTGAAGTCAGATATTCTGCTTTGAACGTGTGTTACGTGCCGGAACATGTGTCTTTGTTTTGGTCTCTTTAACCCGCCCACTGCCAGTTAAGCCAAATTTATTCCTGCACCCCGGGTTGCCAGATGGTGGAAAAAAGCGCATCTCATTCATTCAATCAGGAAGGCTCTCTAAGCATGCGTCCGTGACTGAAATGCGACCTCCGGTGAACAGTAGCAGAGTCTGAAATGTTCAGAGTTCCACATGAGGTTATTAATTAGCAAATAATATAAATATTAGGAGTGTAAACAGTGAGCAGGTTACATTGTAACCCCGTGTCCTAACAACACGCTACGTGAGGATATTTGCAGTGATGAGCAATTTGGGCTGTTTGCAGCAGATGAAACACCACAGAAATGTAAATCCAGCCATTCAGAAGCACAGAATAGTGCACTCACTGCACTTCAGCACAACGCTCAGCTTTATAATCTAATGAATACATATTAAAGCTCTTGAACATCATTAAATGTAGAAGCTGAATCACTGATATGTTGGTTTCATCAATCTGGTAACCTATGCTTACTACTACTAAACTACTAAACTACTGCACCTTTAAAGTGTTTTGGTTGTTACTATCACTGTCAAAATGCTAGTCTGGTTACACTATAATTTAAGGGACAGTTTTCATGATTAATATACCTTTAGCCATAACTTTTGACTCAATAAACTCTTATTTAGCTGCTTATTAATAGTTATGGATGCAGTAGTTGGGTTTAGGTATTGTATTGGATTAGGGATGTAGAATAAGATCATGCAGAATTTGTGCTTTATTAGTACTAATAAACAGATAATATCTTATAAATAGAGAATTAATAAGCTAGTTAATAGTGAGAATTGGTACTTCAAGTGTTACTGACAGTCTTAAGGTTATCTGTAAGCTAGTGCGCTGAAAAACTACATTTGCAACTGGAATATATAAACATTCAACACTTGCAGTTTGTCACATTGCACATTTCATGGCACTTCAGCAGACCTTTAAGCTCCTTTTTCAGTGTACTCATTCTGTTACAGCAAAAAAAAAGGTTTCTTAGAGTTTTCATCTTGTTTCTAGTCTAAATATGGAAATCTTCTTAAATCAAGAAACATTTCTAGACAAGAAACAAATACCGGCTTGTTTTGAGAAATAATGAGTCGAGTATTTCCTTAACACAAGCAGAATAATCTGATAATGGGGTGGGCAGAATAATCTTGTTTTTTCTTTTTGAAATAAGATTATTTTGCTTGTTTTAATGACAGACTTACTTAATTTTGAGTCATTATTTCCGAAAACAACACTTTTCTGAGCTTTTAGATATTTGGGCTAGAAACAAGTAAAAGCATGTTTGCAGTGGATAAGCGGTGTGCAGTCAGTGTGAGATGCTAATCTGCTTTGGAAACTGCATTTCTCATCATTTTTCCTGATTATTGTACATGATGAGCTGGTAAAAGCCTAAAGATTAGTGCTTTAACTAGCAGACTACCTGCTCATTCATCTTTGTTAATAGTGGTTTATTAAGGTGATGCATGTGTGTGTGTGTGTGTGTGTGTGTGTGTGTGTGTGTGTGTGTGTGTGTGTGTGTGTGTAGGTGGAGGTTCCTCAGGGTGCCGTCATCGACTCTGTTTACTGCGGCAGTGACGGCACCTTCTTCCTCACAGAGTCTGGGAAGGTTTTAGCCTGCGGAAACAACGAGTTCAACAAACTGGGTCTGAATCAAGGCATCACAGGAATCAAAAACCACCCGGGGGAAGTACGTGCTCGCACAAACATGAGCTCGTGTTCACTGCTGTGTTTGACCAAAGACTGTAGAATACACAAGACGTGTCACTTGTGTAGTTTTGAATGGGGAAAAGTGTAAGGGTTAATATGGCGAATGAAGCCCCGCCTTCTAGCACAGGAGCCAATCAGTGATCAGTATAGACTGATGATGCTCTGGGGGAGGGGCTCAGAGCTGCTGGGTGTTTCTGCAGCTTCATTATGATCCTCTGGGCTCAGCAAACACACTGCAATCTCAGCTAATACTTGCTGCACACACATGAGGAATATATCAGCATAAAGCTTCACATCTCTACTGTTAAACCAAACAAATACACTTGAAAACAAATGTTCTCTGCCTTTGTAATCTGTATGAAACATATGCGAGTTACAGTCCTCTCCGTATGCACCAGACACCTTCCTATAAGCACACCATATTTCTTAGAAAAATCATTTGCTTTCTCTTTGCCACGATGACAACTCATCATATTTTACCAGTTATTCTGCAAGATACTAGTATTCAGCTTAAAGTCACGTTTAAAGGCTTAACCAGGTTAATTAGACAAGTCATTGGACAACAGCGGTTTGTTCTGTAGGCAATCAAACATATATATTTCTTAAGGGGGCTAATAATATTGACCACAGTAGTTTTGTTGTTGAAACCTTTTTTTGTTAAATATTTAGCTTATTTCCAGCCAAACTGAAAGAAATAAGACTTTCAACAGAAGGAAAAATAGGAAATACTGGGGAAATATATGAAATGTTCAGTTTCACAACAGGCATATGATTGTGGATATGATAATTATATTTGTGCTTGTAATTTTGTTCAGTTTCTCAGGTAAATGAGAAATCCTGCATTAATGAGCCGCTGTTCTGTGTGTGTGTGTGTCCTCAGGGTTATCAGGGGATCCCATACACCACCACACTGACGCTGGTCAAGCTGCTGTCTCGCTTTAAGATCCAGTTCCTCGCTCCGGGAAAGACACACACGGCTGCCATCGACGGTGTGTTTGAGTATCTGTGCTAATGTGATTGCACTCATCTGATGCTCATAATGTGTGTGTGTGTGTGTGCAGAGCGTGGCAGACTCATGACCTTCGGCTGTAATAAGTTCGGTCAGCTGGGAGTGAAGGACTTTAAGAAGCACCAGGGCGTCCAGCTCCTCGTCGGGCCCTTTGGAGGGAAGATCGTCACCAAGGTGTCGTGTGGAGACGGCTTCACCATCGCTGCCACTGAGGGTGAGAGACAAACACACACACACACACACACACACAAACACAGCACAAATAGAGGAGAAGCATGATCATCGAGCATTAAAGGCAGAATTGTGTTCTTATATGTACTCTCTTTACATGATCCTTATTATTGAGAATTATTTAGATGAGAAATAGAAAAATCGCTCCACCAGATGAAAACAGCTGTAATGTGTGTGTGATAACTGCGATCGTGGATGATCTGTGTGTTCAGTGATGTCTCTGCTGTGTGTCTCTCAGATAATCAGATCTTTGCGTGGGGTAATGCTGGTAATGGTCGTCTCGGGATGCCGGCTGATAAAGGCTTCGGGTCAGAGGTCTGTCCGGCTCTCCCGCGGCCCATCTTCGGCTCTTTACACCATGTGCCTGATCTGTCCTGCAGGGGCTGGCATACAATCCTCATCATGGGTCAGTAAACACTGCGCTTCAGGACACTCTCTCAGCGGTGGCAGTCTAATAACTCTATATTAGCATCTCTGCACTTAATGAGTTAGCTAAGCTTGTATTTTAAGCTCCTGTTGTTTATGTTCATTGACAGAAAAAGTCCTGAACTCCAAAACCATCCGCTCAAATAGCAGTGGACTGTCTATCGGAAGTGGTAAGGGTTATTATAGTTTATATATGTGTAGTGTTTCCTGCAGTGTGTGTGTGTGTGTGTGTGTGTGTGTGTGTGTGTGTGTGTGTGTAACGCTGTGTGACTGCTGAAGGTCAGTGCTCGACCTCCTCCGTGGATCTGGAGACGGCCTCAGCCACAGACTCTGAGCTGCGTGAGGGGATGCTGGGAGGAACTGTGGAGGCTGGTATGGACGATCGAGGCCTGGAGACGCCCATCTTCTCCATGGACAGCAAGACCAACGAGAGCTCCTGCCCGTCATGGCTGCGCAAGGTGAACATCCATAATCATCTGCTGTCCTTCATACAGCCAGACTTCTCTTCCTCTGCTTAAAGCTTATTTAATCTGCATCTTCAGAATTTGTGTCCAACAATCAGAACAAACTTGAATAGTTTTTGTATGATTTTTACAATCATTAGTTATATATGCACACAGTGACCTCTTCACACTTGTCTTATAGTGTGATTGTCTGGAGTCAGGCCGCTCAGATGACAGTCAGACCTGTTAGATCTCTATATTATATACAGATTTATTTATGTGTCTCTAATTAAAACTATGTTTAAAAGTAGATCACCTTGCTCCAGAAATTATATGCCTATTAATAACAAAATAAAGCCGTGAAGGGATCATCAAAAAGCATTGAAAAAACCAGTGTGTCCAGCTCTGTTTAGGTGGGAGCGTCGAGTGGTGGAAGAGGGAAGGGTTTGCATGAAAAGGGGAGTCTCAGTTCGAGCATGCGCTGATTTTTACAGTGGCAACACAAACACAGAGACAGGGGAGAAAGACAGTGACTGTGTTTACATGGACATCAGCAATTATTTGCCCAATTATCTGTCGACTTTAAGTGCAGTTTGGGGCTTTCACTTTCGTTCGGGAACATTTCATGCATGCCCCCCGTGACAAACCAGATATTGTTTGCGAGGAACTGCTGGAGCAGTGTAGTTTTAATGGAACGTTTGATTCCGCACGGCGAATGTTTAATACCGCACGGCGAATGTTTGATACCGCACGGCGAATGTTTGATACCGCACGGCGAATGTTTGATAGCGCACGGCGAATGTTTGATTCCGCACGGCGAATGTTTGATAGCGCACGGCGAATGTTTGATACCGCACGGCGAATGTTTGATAGCGCACGGCGAATGTTTAATACCGCACGGCGAATGTTTGATACCGCACGACGAATGTTTGATACCGCACGGCGAATGTTTGATTCCGCACGGCGAATGTTTAATACCGCACGGCGAATGTTTGATTCCGCACGGCGAATGTTTGATAGCGCACGACGAATGTTTGATACCGCACGGCGAATGTTTGATTCCGCACGGCGAATGTTTAATACCGCACGGCGAATGTTTGATTCCGCACGGCGAATGTTTGATACCGCACGGCGAATGTTTGATTCCGCATGGTGAATGTTTGATTCCGCACGGCGAATGTTTGATACCGCACGGCGAATGTTTGATTCCGCACGGCGAATGTTTGATTCCGCATGGTGAATGTTTGATTCCGCACGGCGAATGTTTGATACCGCACGGCGAATGTTTGATTCCGCACGGCGAATGTTTGATTCCGCATGGTGAATGTTTGATACCGCACGGAGAATGTTTGATAGCGCATGGTGAATGTTTGATACCGCACGGCGAATGTTTGATTCCGCACGACGAATGTTTGATTCCGCACGGAGAATGTTTGATAGCGCATGGTGAATGTTTGATACCGCACGACGAATGTTTGATACTGCACGGCGAATGTTTGATACTGCACGGCGAATGTTTGATACTGCACGGCGAATGTTTGATTCCGCACGGCGAATGTTTGATACTGCACGGCGAATGTTTGATAGCGCACGGCGAATGTTTGATACCGCATGGCGAATGTTTGATACCGCACGGCGAATGTTTGATAGCGCACGGCGAATGTTTGATAGCGCACGGCGAATGACAGAAAAAAAACTTAGATGCACTCGGTAGGTGCAGAGAATAGTATCAGAGAGCCGTGTGTGTATAGACTATCCTGTCACAAAATGTGGCAAATCCTACACAACGGTAATAGTTTGATTGCGGTGTTTACATGTTTACATTCAGAGAGCAGCATCTACAGAGGAACTTTCAGTCCATTGTAGTGATATTAACGTACTGTAAACTGAGTAACTTAATCATCTTGAATAAGGTCTGTCTTTATAAACTGAAAGAGTACTGCTGACCATACTAACTACCTTTGCCATCTGAATAAACATAAAGAGCACTGATCACACACTCACCAAATCTGTAGAGACAGGACAATCAACACCAACTGGAGTTGTGTCTTTATTAAAAGAAGACGAGCGGCAAATCCGGATTCACCATTTCCAGATGTGGAAAGCTCTCGTGTAGAAATGTTCCTTGCAAACATATTTCTGTGGCGTGTTAGACCACTGTAATCCACACGCGAGTCCAGCTGCGCTCTCATAGCAGGGAAATGAAAACAAAACCTTTTTACATTTATAAACGCAACACTGACGACCCATGTGTCCAAACAATTCTTCTTCTTCCTCTTGTTTTAATTACGGTTGGCAACACAACATGGCGTCTCTCTGCTGTCTGAACATTGTCACTGGTAAAAACTATCTATATCAATATCAGTCATATTAATGAAGTGGCGCCTCATACACAATAGAGCACGCTGATTGATTAGAACCAAGTTTATATCTTAAATTAAATCCTGAAAACTCAATGACGTCACGTCGTACCCGCCGGTACAGACAGCCAATCTACACGCTGGAATACACTCAAGGATGTCATGGTCGTGACGCAGCTTCAACATTTCTTTTCAAACCGGACGAACGAATTTGCTCGAAATAACTCAAAAACAACCAATGTTCACTTATTTGTGAAATATGTGTGTCCTAATAGTGTTTTTAGCAACATGGGACACATAAATGACTGTCAACATCTCACACAATGTGTTTTGGTGTTTAGTGACCCTGTAATGGCCTATGCTAATGAGGGAGAGGTAGGCACTAGTGGGCGGGGCTTTCCCCCTCTGATGACACGTACAAAGGGAGAATGTCAATCAAAGTGTTTCAGCAGACTGTGTTTATAATTCTAATAATAATTAATAATAATAATTAAGAATAATTAAGTCTGATTATAATAAACATGATTATAGCTGTGTTAAACCTGCTAATGAAATAGATTTTTGCATAATAGGTGCCCTTAAACCAGTCAGAACTGCACAGTACTAAATACTAAATTAGCACAATTTACATGTTCAGTTCAAGGAATTAAACTAAAAAGGCAAATTGGAGAAAGTGGCTCAAACTGAGTCAGGTTTGACACGGACTGTTATGCAGTCTCCATTTCATGTATTGGTATTGTCTATCGACCCCTAATATATCAGGGACTAAGCCAGAGGAAAGTGAGTGAGTATTTTTGTATTTGTTTTATATATATTATAAAGAGTTGTCTATAGTTTAGTTGTTTAAAAAGCCTAACCAGCCACTAAAGCCTCTATGTAAAGAGTTTCCATTTGCTATATAATATATGCTGCTGTGTCCCTGCAGGAGCTGCTGGATGCGGAGTACATCCCCTTGCCGGATGACTCCCGAGAGTCCATGCAGCCGCTGACGTCCTCCTACACCGAGAGCGCCACGCTACCCTACGAGGAGCTGGACCAGCTCAAAGCTGCCGCTGGGAAGAGTCTGATGGTATGTCAAACACTCAATCTGACCGCTGGCAGGTAAACGGTGACCTGAGCTGACTGTGTTTGTGCTGCAGAAGACAGCATGTGTGGATTACGAGCGGATGAACGGTGTGGAGACGAGCCGATCTGAGCAGAGCTGCTGTGGAGCCGGTGTCCATTTGGAGCAGGTATGATCACACTGATGTCAATGCCTTTCTGGACAGGAGACTAGACAAGCTGTGCCATCAAGGAATAACAGTCTCACTTTATATGAATGCAGGGATATTTCAGTGTAAGTGCATATTAGTTAAGGCCACTGATGATAAAGTGGGAGCACAATAACATATCCATATTAAGACAAGGTGTCATGGTGGCGCAGTGGGTAGCCCAATCACCTAACAGTAAGAAGGTCTCTGGCATAGACCTGTGGCATATTTGCATGTGCTGAAAGTGTGTGTGTGTGTGTGTGTGTGTGTGTGTGTGTGTGTGTGTGTGTGGTGTGTGTGTGTGTGTGTGTGTGTGTGTGTGTGTGTGTGTGTGTGTGTGTGTGTGTGTGGTGTGTGTGTGTGTGTGTGTGTGCGTGCGTGCGTGCGTGCGTGCGTGCGTGCGTG
Organism: Danio aesculapii; assembly: GCF_903798145.1. Lineage (NCBI taxonomy): Eukaryota > Metazoa > Chordata > Actinopteri > Cypriniformes > Danionidae > Danio > Danio aesculapii. Next base: position 239,126 of record NC_079451.1, on the reverse strand, counting down.
CGTGTTTGTTTTTTTTCAGCTCAGAGAAACAGTGGAGCGACAGGAGGGCCACATCCAGCTGCTACAGAAGCAGGTCAGTCACACTATCAGAGACACCTTCATCTTCATCATCATCTTCATCATCATCTCTCCACACTCTACTGATTCAAGCCAGAACTGTGGCGCTCCGACTGTACAGTCTCTGTGTTTGGCTGATGCTTTCAAGAATGCTTTCATTTCCTCTTAATATCAACCGCAGTATCAATCAGCTCCTCACTTTAGTAGTATCGCATCATTCAACGATCTGCTCTCTCTAAACCCCGCCTTTCAGAGAGCTTGCTCTGCTCTGATTGGTCACAGTGGCTCTGCTCTGCTCTGATTGGTCACAGTGAGACTCCATATAAAGTAGTGACTGCAGTTTGAAGGGAAATAATGCAGTAAACGCACTGATACAGCAGTAAACATGTACTCAGGTAAAAGGACACTTAGGCTCAGTACAGTTCCTGAGGAAAACCTGCTCAGCTACGGTGATTTGAGTGTCTGTAGTTCGTTTCTCTACACCACTGGTCATTGCATTGGTGTGACGAGCTTGTGAAAGCAGTTCTCCGTCTGTTCTCAGGTCAGTGATCAGCTGCAGGAGAACCAGCGGCTCTGGAAAGCCATCGAGAAGCTCAGAGCGGATGCTGGACCGCAGAATCACCATGACGACTGAGGGATGATCCGTATCCGAGCGCAGGTTTGACCGAAATCATCATAACCAAAGACTGATGCTGCTGATGTCCAGCCAAAGCCCTAATGCTTCATAGTGCTGCGTGTGTGCGGTGCCGACATTAAATCTGGGAACAACATTGATGAATAGCAGATTAATGATGAGGCAATCCCTCCGAGATGAATGTAAGAGGTGTCATAAAGCAGCTCGCTCCATGTGCTTTCCACTCGACAGTAGATAAAGGGATACTTCACCCACAAATGGAGATTTAATCACTGATTACTCGCGCTCAAGTGCTTTCTTTCTTCTGTTAAACACAAAAGAAGATATTTTGAGGAATGCTGAAAACCATAGTAGGAGAACAAACACTGTGTGGTTACAGGTTTTCAACATTCTTCAAAATATCTTCTTTTGTGTTTAACAGAAGACAGAAACTCTGTTTGGAAGAGGTTGAGTGAATGATGACAGAATGCTCATTTTAGTGTGAACTGCCCCTTTAAGCTGTAGCGCTGATCAGGGGTCAGTGTCAGTGTTAGGGATGATCGTACAGTGTTTTAATGTTGCACAGCTCTTCTCTGTCCTATGCAAGCAGGTCTAATGTTCCGTCAAAGGTGTTCATGCAGGTTTAAAGCTGCTTCATCATGTGTGAATGTGAAGCCAAACACGCTTCACGTGCTCTTCTAATGCAGTAAGGATGTCTGGATATATGTTGTGCTAGTCCACGTGTTGACTGAAGGGTTTACAGTACTTTCACATCATATCAGAGTGTGTTTATTGCGCGTGCACGTGTCAGAACTACTGAATTTGTTTTTGATGTGTGTCTTTATTATTCCAGCATATTTCATGTGTGTTGCCAAATATAGCGAAACCACACCGAGTGTCATGCAGATCTGCTCTGTAAAGCACAGGGATATACAGCAGCACTGACTGACTGTAGAACAGTGGGTTTCTCAGCCTTTTCCTCATATTTGCATGTTTTTAAAGCAACTGCAACCAAAGGTTTGTTTGTTTGTGTGTGTATTATATCAGAATCTGTATATTTTACTCTGTGTTTCTAGCATTTTCTATATTCTGAAACGGTTTGATGTCATTTTGGGACGTGGTCTTAAGGTGTTTAGTGCTTTATACACCCATATCAGACACTGATGCACATTTATAAATAAAAGCCTTGAGGCACACTGTCACACTGATGTTGGGCTGATTTTTAAATGTTGTAAAATAATTGATTTAGTTTATTTTCTCAAACTGTGATGTCATTTTCAGTGTAGAGCTTTGTTTTTATTTGTGTTTTTTAATTACATTAGTTACCTCATTTAAAAACTCGCTTATATAGTTATTATTCAGTAGGTAAATTAGAACTTTTACTACTGTCTTCGCTCAATACTGAGTTGATCTCATTGTACGCATGCGCATCAAAACAGCAGGGATTTGGGAGAGTCGACCACGTCCTCATCAATGGAAAACCAGGATCCGTTTGGTCAATCGGTTCGTTCGAACAGTTCATTCCAACGAAGTGATTCAAAACCCAGGCGCCACAGTAAAAGCTCTCAGAAGTTTAAGTATGGAGTTTAGGAGGTTTTTTTTTGTATAAACAAATTTTTTCAACATAATACATGTTGATTCTTTAAATTCAGTTTGGGTTTGTTAGCAGAGATTTTTACAATATTATTTACAAAAGGAGCGTGTTATTACCGTAGAATAGACTATAAATGACCACATTACAGTCAAAATCTGGAAAAGTTAAGGCGTGAGTATGCTGAGAAGTTCAGCTTGTTATTATACAATTGTACAATATAATGTATGCTGCTTATCAAAAGGGGATTTCTGTTTTAAATCTTTCCTCCCATGTTATGCATATATGCGGCGCATTCACAAGTAAACATCGTGTCATATTATCGAGTCCTTGTAATATGAGTGTTTATATTGTGCATTAGGTTATGTTTCTTGTTGTTTTATTCATTAAACTAATCATGGCCCGAATTAACAACTAATAAAATGATGTTAACTCTGAACTCTGTTGATAATGTTGTTCTAATCTCTGATTCCAGAGTCCAGTGATCCGCAACCGACTCGCGATTCAGCTCGCTCGAATCATTGAAAGGAATCTGTTCACACGAGACGCTCCTGAACCGGGCGTCACAGTCAGCGTCGGGATAACGGGATCTGCGCTCCTGCAACCGGGCGATGCTCGAACCGGGAACCCAAACAAACCGCAGTCTCCGATTCAGCGTGGAGCTGTGCGTGAACGGATAAACAAATGAGCCGGTCAGATTAACGGACCGAGCGACCGACCGCGCGCCGATGACGTCAGAGGAGCGTCCGAGCCCGCATTGTCCGCGGATTATTATCAGTCACGCCGGTATTTAACGCTCCTCGCGGGTTACTTTCACATCCTTGACTGACGATGAGATGCTGTTTATCGACAGACGCGCTGTGTTCTGTGTGAGAGTCTGTAATCCTCAGAATCAGTGTGTTCCTCTGACAGGATCATGTGTTTTCTGGACTGAAGACCAGCATCAGCGGTGTTTTCCCGCATCTGAGTTCCTCCTGCGGATCAGTGTGTGTGTTTCAGACATCCTGATCTGCCCCGATCACTAGCAGACGTGAGATGGACGTTACATTAATGCTACATTAACGTTATAAAGACGTTTTTAGCGTTCCGCAAGTTTCAGACATCCACATTAAGGACGTGCTCTATTGTGTCTGTGTGTGAATGTTCTCCAAGCAGTGGTGACGTTAAAAAAACGTTACATTAATGTTTCAGAACAACCTTCTGTGAATGATAGCCTTTTAAAGTCTGCGTGAAATCAAAATTGGCTGTTCGACAATGTTTTGCTCCCGTACACGGTTGTTTTTGAGTTGAACAATTCCTCTGCGCTAGTTAATCCACTGAAAAGAGTCTGATCAAGTCTGACCATTTGCGTGGAGTAAAGGTCCTTCTGTTGACAGCTTCCATAGCAACTGCATATCAATATTCCTAACCACACCCCTCCAACCGTTGTTTGCTATGAGGGAATGATACACAAGAGAAAGCCCCGCCCCCTGATATTCCCTTTCAGTTGGAAGTACATCAACAAACTGAAATAAAAGTGTCTTCAACGTCCGGTTCGCGCAGACTTCAATGATGTCCTGCTAGTATGACCATGACTCTGAATGAGCCTGTTAGCTGGGAGGTTTGTAGGAGCACCAGTCCCTTCTAAATCCCCCGTTCAGGAAGGCTGGTGTGTTCTGCTGATGCCTGTGTCCTGCTGCGGGACACTCCATCACGGCTCCTCGCCCCGGAGAATGGCCCTCAGCCGTACTACAGCCGGGACGTGTGTGACCCAGCCGTGCCCCTCGGCGGGCCTGAAGATCAGTCTGGAAGGAGTGGAGGAACGGGATGAGGAGCCGGAGGACGAGGGAGAGGACCTGCGGGACGGTGGAGTGCCCTTCATCATTAACAGGGGTGGACTGCCCGTGAACGAGGAGACCTGGGAGCAGATGTGGAGGCACGTGGCCCGCATACACCCCGATGGAGAACAGCTGGCCCGAAGGATACGGGGAACCCGAGACCTGCCCAAGGTACAACTATAACACTATCACTGATAGTAGTGAGTAGACGAGTTGACCTGGTGACTAGTGAGTAGACGAGTTGACCTGTTGACTAGTGAGTAGACGAGTTGACCTGTTGACTAGTGAGTAGACGAGTTGACCTGTTGACTAGTGAATAGACGAGTTGACCTGTTGACTAGTGAGTAGATGCGTTGACCTGTTGACTAGTGAGTAGATGAGTTGACCTGGTCACTAGTGAGTAGATGAGTTGACCTGTTGACTAGTGAGTAGATGAGTTTACCTGTTGACTAGTGAGTAGATGAGTTGACCTGTTGACTAATGAGTAGATGAGTTTACCTGTTGACTGGTGAGTAGATGAGTTGACCTGTTGACTAATGAGTAGATGAGTTGACCTGTTGACTGGTGAGTAGATGAGTTTACCTGTTGACTAGTGAGTAGATGAGTTGACCTGGTGACTACTGAGTAGATGAGTTGACCTGTTGACTAGTGAGTAGACGAGTTGACCTGTTGACTAGTGAGTAGACGAGTTGGCCTGTTGACTAGTGAGTAGACGAGTTGACCTGTTGACTAATGAGTAGATGAGTTGACCTGTTGACTGGTGAGTAGACGAGTTGACCTGTTGACTAGTGAGTAGATGAGTTGACCTGTTGACTAGTGAGTAGACGAGTTGACCTGTTGACTGGTGAGTAGACGAGTTGACCTGTTGACTAGTGAGTAGATGAGTTGACCTGTTGACTAGTGAGTAGATGAGTTGACCTGTTGACTGGTGAGTAGACGAGTTGACCTGTTGACTGGTGAGTAGACGAGTTGACCTGTTGACTGGTGAGTAGACGAGTTGACCTGTTGACTAGCGAGTAGATGAGTTGACCTGTTGACTGGTGAGTAGACGAGTTGACCTGTTGACTAGTGAGTAGATGAGTTGACCTGTTGACTGGTGAGTAGACGAGTTGACCTGTTGACTGGTGAGTAGACGAGTTGACCTGTTGACTGGTGAGTAGACGAGTTGACCTGGTGACTAGTGAGTAGATGAGTTGACCTGTTAACTAGTGAGTAGATGAGTTGACCTGTTGACTAGTGAGTAGATGAGTTGACCTGGTGACTAGTGAGTAGACGAGTTGACCTGGTGACTAGTGAGTAGATGAGTTGACCTGTTGACTGGTGAGTAGATGAGTTTACCTGTTGACTGGTGAGTAGATGAGTTGACCTGTTGACTGGTGAGTAGACGAGTTGACCTGGTGACTAGTGAGTAGACGAGTTTACCTGTTGACTAGTGAGTAGATGAGTTGACCTGTTGACTGGTGAGTAGATGAGTTGACCTGGTGACTAGTGAGTAGATGAGTTGACCTGTTAACTAGTGAGTAGATGAGTTGACCTGTTGACTAGTGAGTAGATGAGTTGACCTGGTGACTAGTGAGTAGACGAGTTGACCTGGTGACTAGTGAGTAGACGAGTTGACCTGGTGACTAGTGAGTAGACGAGTTGACCTGTTGACTAATGAGTAGATGAGTTGACCTGTTGACTGGTGAGTAGACGAGTTGACCTGTTGACTGGTGAGTAGATGAGTTGACCTGTTGACTAATGAGTAGATGAGTTGACCTGTTGACTGGTGAGTAGATGAGTTGACCTGGTGACTAGTGAGTAGATGAGTTGACCTGTTAACTAGTGAGTAGATGAGTTGACCTGTTAACTAGTGAGTAGATGAGTTGACCTGTTGACTAGTGAGTAGATGAGTTGACCTGTTAACTAGTGAGTAGATGAGTTGACCTGTTGACTAGTGAGTAGATGAGTTGACCTGTTAACTAGTGAGTAGATGAGTTGACCTGTTGACTAGTGAGTAGATGAGTTGACCTGGTGACTAGTGAGTAGACGAGTTGACCTGTTGACTGGAGAGTAGACGAGTTGACCTGTTGACTGGTGAGTAGACGAGTTGACCTGTTGACTAGTGAGTAGACGAGTTGACCTGTTGACTAATGAGTAGATGAGTTGACCTGTTGACTGGTGAGTAGATGAGTTGACCTGTTGACTGGTGAGTAGATGAGTTGACCTGTTGACTGGTGAGTAGACGAGTTGACCTGTTGACTGGTGAGTAGACGAGTTGACCTGTTGACTGGTGAGTAGATGAGTTGACCTGTTGACTGGTGAGTAGACGAGTTGACCTGTTGACTGGTGAGTAGACGAGTTGACCTGTTGACTGGTGAGTAGACGAGTTGACCTGTTGACTGGTGAGTAGACGAGTTGACCTGTTGACTGGTGAGTAGATGAGTTGACCTGTTGACTGGTGAGTAGACGAGTTGACCTGTTGACTGGTGAGTAGACGAGTTGACCTGTTGACTGGTGAGTAGACGAGTTGACCTGGTGACTAGTGAGTAGACGAGTTGACCTGGTGACTAGTGAGTAAACGAGTTGACCTGGTGACTAGTGAATAGATGAGTTGACCTGTTAACTAGCGAGTTGACCTGTTAACTAGCAAGTAGACGAGTTGACCTGTTGACTAGCGAGTAGACGAGTTGACCTGTTAACTAGTGAGTAGACGAGTTGACCTGTTAACTAGCGAGTAGACGAGTTGACCTGTTGACTAGCGAGTAGACGAGTTGACCTGTTGACTAGCGAGTAGATGAGTTGACCTGGTGACTAGTGAGTAGAGGAGTTGACCTGGTGACTAGTGAGTAGATGAGTTGACCTGTTAACTAGTGAGTAGATGAGTTGACCTGTTAACTAGCGAGTAGATGAGTTGACCTGGTGACTAGTGAGTAGACGAGTTGATCTGGTGACTAGTGAGTAGACCAGTTGACCTGGTGACTAGTGAGTAGATGAGTTGACCTGTTAACTAGCGAGTAGATGAGTTGACCTGGTGACTAGTGAGTAGACGAGTTGACCTGGTGACTAGTGAGTGGATGAGTTGACCTGTTAACTAGCGAGTAGACAAGTTGACCTGTTGACTAGTGAGTAGACGAGCTGACCTGGTGACTAGTGAGTAGACGAGTTGACTTGGTGACTAGTGAGTGGATGAGTTGACCTGGTGACTAGTGAGTGGATGAGTTGACCTGTTAACTAGCGAGTAGACAAGTTGACCTGTTGACTAGTGAGTAGATGAGTTGACCTGTTAACTAGTGAGTAGACGAGTTGACCTGTTGACTAGTGAGTAGACGAGCTGACCTGTTAACTAGTGAGTAGATGAGTTTACCTGTTCACTAGTGAGTAGAGTAGACTAGTCAACAGGTGAACTCATCCACTCACTGGTCAACAGGTCAACTCACCTGCTCACTAAGTAACAGGTAAACTACTCACTAGCCCTCAGTGTGTCATCAGGAGCCGTGACTCTTGATTTGAACTCATTTCTTTGTGTTTATTTTTAATCATTTGAAACATGTCTCCTTTAATTTTGGGGTGAACTACCCCTCGTAGACTGATTGAATCAGATGCGTGTGATCAATATTCAGTGAGTTCAGAAGCACAGTGATGATGCATTACTGATGATGCCTGAAGATCAGCTAACACATACAGTAATAACATCTTTAATGGTTGTTTAAGAAGGCAAATTAATATTGTTAGAATGATGTTCACAGAACTTTAGTATTGTTTTAAATACATTCTCATCATGTTAACAGGAAACATGATTAATATGTAAAACTGATGTGAAAGCATGGTGATTTTGCTCTGCAGATTCCAGTACCAAGTGTGCCTACATTCCAGCCCAGCATCAGTATTGCCCACCGCCTGGAAGCCATACAGAAATACATCAGGGACTTGCAGTATCCTTTCACTCAGTGTGTTCCCCTGTGTTTCTGTCTTGCTGATGTTAAAATCAACATGTCAACTCTCTGAAATCAGCATGCATTAACTGGAGAAGCAGACCGTTATCAAACCTAAGTGATTCCACGCTCAAAACCAGTTCAGATATCAGGCAGAACAATAGACGTTTCTATTTTTATCACCACAATTGGGAGTTTTCCCAGTGTTGGGTGTGCAGCTGGAAGGGCATCCGCTGCGTAAAACATATGCTGGAATAGTGAGACTGAGCAGAAAAGGAAAGTTTATTCTTTTGAAATCATGAACACATTTGTAATAGTCTTAAATATAGAGAGTGGAAGACGTTATATTACTGCAGAAGAAGCATTCATTTCTTTATTTAGACTGTTTTAAGAGTTAACACTAAACTATTAGTGATATAAAATATTAGATTACCTGTAGAGAATATTTGACGGAACTGTTGTTTATGCACTGTACGGCAGGATGGATGGGATTTGACCCTGACTAAACATGATTGTCCTGCTTTAAGCTTCTGTCAGGGTTTCAGCTCAGTGTAGGCAGATGGAAATGAAAGCGCAGAGCAGAAGAAGACCAAACCAAACCTCTGCAAATGTCATGAACAGTGAGACACTGTGTGTGCTGGGATATCCCGTCCCATGTGAGTGCAGCAGATTTACTGTGGGGATTCTAGTGTGGGTTGACTGTTTCTCCTTTGACAGACAGTGTGTTTTGTGCTTAACATGGTCTCTCAGATACAATCACACTGGAACACAGTTCTTCGAGATCAAGAAGAGCCGGCCGCTCACAGCGTAAGACCATCTGCTCACGATTTATCCTCTAATTCAAAGCCTTTCCAACACCTGACACACAGGAGTAGAACAGAGCGCAAGCATAGATATGCATATAGTCGAAGTCAGAATTATTATCAGAATTCCCAATTTCTGTGTAACAGAGAGCAGATTTCCTCAACACATCTCTAAAGATAACAGTGTTAATAACTCATCTCTAATCACTGATGTCTATTGTCTATATCATGATGACAGCACATAATATTAGACTAGATATTCTTCAAGACACTAGTATTCAGCTTAAAGTCACATTTAAAGGCTTCACTAGGGTAATTAGGGTAAAGTTAGGGTAATTAGGCAAGTCATTGTATAACAGTGGTTTATTACAAACAAGACTTTCTCCAGAAGAGCAGATATTAGAGGAAATACTGTGAGGAACTCCTCAATCTGGTCAACATGATGTGGGGAATATCTGAAGAAGAATAAAAAGGAGGGTGAATAATTCTGACTTTACACCATCATAGATAAATGCACTCACAGAAACATTAGAGACGATGCTAACACTTCAGTTTAAGGGTCAGTATTCTCTGTTAACTAGTGGTTTATTATGTGCCTATTATTAAGATATGAACTGTTTATCAGTGTTTATAATGCACATTTCCTGCATGATCTTACTCTACGTTCATAATCCCAACTACTTCCTTAATCACATATTCATAAGCAGAGGAGGAGGAGTGTATTAGAGCTAAACGTCTTAGTTAATGGTTTATTAATAGCGACAATTGTACCCCAAAATAAAGTGACTAAAAATATGAATAATAAACATAAAAACTGCATCAGAATGTAGCTAAAACTTGAAGGGGTGTTCGTAAGACTGTCATGAACCCTTTATAATCATAAATGACACATGTATTGAATGTGAATGAGAGTTTATGCATGCTTATGACAACTTTCTCACTTCGCTCATTTGAAAGCAGTTAATAACAGTTGTCATAAACATGCACAACATCTCGTTTATGATTATAAAGGTGTTATGACAGTCTTATGAACTCCTCCTTCATGTAAATTTACAGTTTACTCTCCCTCAAGTGTTTCCAAACCTTTAATTTTAAAGAGCTTCTGTCTTCTGTTGAACACTAAAGAAGATATTTTGAAGAATGCCAGGTAACCACTGACCTCCACGGTAGGAAAATTGATTACTATGGAAGTCAATGGTTACAGGTTTTCAACATTTTTCTAAATATCTTCGTTTGTGTTCAACAGAAGAGAGAAACTGATGTTTGGAACAAATACAAGTGAAGGGCGAGTAAATGATGTTCAGTTTTGGGTGAAGCCGTGTCATATAAACACTGTGAACAACAGAGGACTGTATATTGGGCTTGTATCAGTGAATCACTGGCCTAATTAATGAAGAGCCAGGAAGGAGTGATGACAATCTGGCTTAAATAATGCCATTAGATGCATTTAATTTCTGTTCCCAGTGATAAGCATTGATGGCAGCAGTCTGTTACGGCTCAGTGTAACACAGCAACATACAATAATCATTCATAAAGAGCAGAATAATGCAGTCATCAGATCCAAATCAAGGGGTAAAGTTAAGTTTACTGTCACCTTTAGGAGAGATTTGATGTTCTGCTGTACGTAGACTACATATACACATTAAAGATCCTAATGCTGAAATACATCCTAAAATAAATAAACAAAATACAATGGATATCCATTACACCTGCGTAATGGAACTTTATACTATATAATGTAAAATTCTGTTATCTTCAGCGTAAAGCTAATTTAGCTAAACATTCCCTACAGTAAGCATGTATGTGTGGCGCTCTACGCTTCATGTGTGTAATGGTTATTGTACAAGCGGTTATCACCTGTCACGTGTTCCTCAGATTAATGGATATTGCCAAGGAAATGACCAGAGAAGCTCTGCCAATCAAGTGTTTGGAGGCTGTTATCCTTGGCATGTATCCTTTACTGAGGACTTCACAGTGTGAGTGAAACTGTTAATATCATCACGCATCAGTGCTGTTGTCAAGTCTGGATTATTATGAATATATGAAGTGTGTTTAACTCTGATTATCACTACAGTTTTGCACTTGAGTGTTTCCGGTTGGTTCAGTCATAGAGTATATATAGAGCTTTCACTAGGATTACAATAGAAGATGATCCACTCTTCATAGGAAGCGAATACACTGAAAACTGTAGAGGACCTAATGCAGAGCCCTGAGGCACACCGTAGTGCGTTTAACAGTTCTCCTTTCCCACACAGCGGCAGCTATCAGGATTTAAAACGTCTCAGTGCTTGTGTACGTGTGTCAGTGCACTGCTCTGATCTGCCCAAGAGTACCACACCATCTTTAGTGCATGTTTCTGAAGGATATTTCTAGATTCATTCTTCATTTTCCACAGTGGAATGAACCGCCAACTACTCCAGCATATGTTTTACACAGCGGATGCCCTTCTAGCTGCAACCCAGCACTGGGAAACACCCATACACACTCATTTACACACACACTCATATATTACGGCCAGTTTAGTTGATCAGTTTCCCTATAGCGCATGTGTTTGGACTGTGGGGGAAACCGGAGCACCCGGAAGAAACCCACACCAACACGGGGAGAACATGCAAACTCCACACAGAAACACCAACCGACCCAGCCGGGACTCGAACCAGCAACCTTCTTGCTGTGAGACCACAGTGCTAACCACTGAGCCACCGTGCCATCCCAATATTTCTAGATTGTCTCACGGTCTTTGTGTTATGGTAAATCCTGAATAAACAGGGTTGCAGATGGCTCTGCTATTGATTTCTGCTTCAGCAAGTCATCTTAGGGACAGAAAGAGGGTTATTGGCAGCAGGAGGACTCTTTGGGTGTCCTGAAGACGTACAGCATTAAGAGCTTAGACAGATTATTGACTCTCAGGTCCAGAAAAGTGCTCTGTGGTAGTGCCTAATGGTAATGTAGTCCTGTCAGAGTAAGACTGAACTTGATACAACAGAAGGAGAGAGACCGTTCTGAGATGATGACTGGATCATTAAGACACATATAGCATACACACTCATTAATATGGAGCCAACTAATTATTATAAGTGAAATGTAGGAAGACACCGTGTCTCAGTGGTTAGCACTGTCACCCCACAGCAAGAAGGTCATTGAGTCCCTGCTGGGTCAGTTGGTGTTTCTGTGTGGAGTTTGCATGTTCTGGATACTGGAGTGGGTTTCCTCAGGTGCTCCGGTTTCCCCCACAGTCCAAACACATGCGCTATAGGGGAATTGATGAACTGATGGTGTGTGTGTGAATGAGTGTGTATGGGTGTTTCCCAGTGCTGGGTTGCAGCTGGAAGGGCATCCTCTGTGTAAAACATATGCTGGAATAGTTGGCAGTTCATTCCGCTGTGGTGACCCCTGATGAATAAAAGGACTAAGCTGAAGGAGAATGTAGGAATGCAAGAGCCAGATTTATCACAGATCTACCTCAAACACTGATGCTGGAAGATGCTTTCACTTTCAGATGTCAGATGTGTGTGAGGAGAGCGTTTAAATGAATCGCTAACGTTTATAGGAGATTCTCAATCAATAATTGTTTTCCTATTTGTTTTGAATCTGCTCTTTTTAAATCTTTTGCCAGGTTGACATTTGTGTGGAATTGCTGCATTGTTTTTTAGAGGTTTCTGAAACACATTACAGTATTTTGATGCTTTAGAAGAGTCAAAAACTGTACACCCAGTTACCTGTTTCCCAGTGACTCCCTTAACTCCTGCGATGGCTCAGTTACCTCACCAACAGCATGCCGAGTGTTGAGCGCTTTCCTCTCAGCTTTAAAACTCAGTTCTCAGGGAGTCACTTCCGTCACATCGTGCTGGGCGTTCACAGCGGCGGGCGCTTCGGCGCTCTGGGCATCAGCCGCCGCCAGGACCTGATGTACAAATCACTGCAGTACAAAACACTGAGCGACCTGCTGCTGGACTTCCAGGAGGCGTACCGCGGCCACTGGCACACGCTCTGCAGGGTCAGGATCGGCCATTACGTGTCCCACGACCCACACAGTGTTGAGCAGATCGAGTGGAAGCATTCGGTGCTGGATGTAGATAAACTGTCCAGAGAAGAGCTGAGGAAAGAGCTGGAGAGACACACGCGGGACATGAGGCTCAAGGTATCGTAAACATACACATTTATCTACATTAACATTAACAAAATAAGTATTGGGAATGTCAACACTTTCATCAGAAAACATTTCTAAAGGCGTCGTTTAACTTGAAATGTTCCACCGGACGTTGATAACAACCAAAGAAATCAAGGAAAGGAAGGAAAACAAAGCTAATTAGTTTGCAAAAGAAGTTGTGTACAATAAACTGAAATGATGCAGGGAAAGAGTATTGAACACATGAATAAAGGGAGGTGTAGTTCAGCAGTGAAAGCCCAGACAGCAGCTGAAATCTCTCAGTAGTTCCTCAGCAACCCTCTGCTCCTCCTCAGTGTAAATCAACATCAGCTGCTTCAGTCCAACATCTATATTAGCAGGAGGATGAAGATCAAACCATTTCAGCAAGACAATGATCCAAAACACAGCAGAGGAGACTCTCAGATGCTTTCAGAGAAAGAAAATCAAGCTGTAGAATGGCCCAGCCAATCACCTGAACCGAATCCAATAGAGAATACAGAATAAAGCTCAGATTTGATAGACGAGACCCACAGAACCATCAAGATTCTGACACTGTGTTGAAGTCTGTGAGAAACTCACACCTGAGCAATGCATGAGGCTTCATTCCTCCATATGAGAGGCGTCTTTAAGCTGCAGCTCCCGTAAAAGCCTTTATATACAGTATTAAACACATGTCAGCAGTTCAGCGCTCTCTCCTCGAGTCGTTCTATTATGACACAGAACTCATTTTCCAGATTTGTTTTGTTTTATTTGTATGTTTGTATTGTTTGTCTCAGCAGCTCCTTTAGAAATATTATTCCCAGGAAAAACAATACTTATTTCCCCCATGTATATACAGTACTGTGCAGAAGTCTAAGTCTTCAGTATTTTCAGCAAAAACAGGATTTCAGTGGGTTACTTCTGTATTTGTCTGTAGCGTGTCAGTTTGAAATATCAGTTTATATTTGTAAACATTAATTTTGTCATTAATTGTAATTGTACAGTAAGATTATTATCTGCAGCAGCCACACACACACACACACACACACACACACACACACACACACACACACAGATCTGATCATCATCCAGTCTGTCTGGAATCACCTGAAGAACAGAACACACTAAATCCACTTTGGTAACGTCTCGAAGATGCTTCAAAGAACCTAAATCTAAATGTAGAGCTCTACATACAGAGCTGTCATTCGCATTAGCATTCCAGTTAAGCTCCCAGGAGGCATGTAGATGCTGAAAACAGCAGAGGACCTAATGCAAAGCCTCGGGGCACACCATGGTTATTTTTTATTAGATTTGACCGTTTTTAAAGCATCTTAATGCTTACCTACCTTTACCAGTGCAAATGTCTGACCTGGCCAAGAGAATGAGTGTGCTTAGTAAAAATACTGCAGTTTATAAAAGAAGTAATAAAAGCTACACAGTGCCATGCGTTGTGTTGATCTCAGGTGTTTGTGTGTTTCAGATTGGTAAAGCAGCTCCTCCGTCGCCCTCTAAAGACAGAAAGAAGGATGTTGGTTCTCCTCTGAGGAACCCGGGCAGCCCAATGCGCAAGAACAGCCAGAGCGACAGACGGTACGCAGAGATTAATGCAACACAGGCTCATTCTGAAAACACACCCCTGTATACATTTCTGGAGATCATGAATTATGTACCCAGAGGTGTGTACGGCTGTATTTAAAACAAACGCTACAGGGCGGTATGGTGCTGTTCATTTTCATGCTACCAGCTGACCGCTTACCTCCATATGGCCGGATTTTCCACTGTTACCAGTTTGTCCAGTGACTCGGGTTTGAGTCTGGCGAAGAACGGTTCCAGAAAGGCAAAAAGTAAAATAAACAAGTAAATAACAGGGTGAGAAAATCTGAAAACATGGTAAAAATCAGGTGAGGGCTTTTCTTTTTCTGGATTGCTGTTGAAAGCACTGTCAGTTGGGTTTAGGGAAGGAGGAGAGTGGGGCGATTGGTCAGTCGACAGCGGCCTCTGGTGGATATACATGAGAACAGCAGGTGTGAATGGCACTCGCGAGAGAAATTTAAGCTCCGAAAAAGCATACACAGCGGCCTCTGGAGGATTCACAATAAACACGCCTCCTGGGACGTATTTAGCGCTCTCCAGGAATATATACAGGGGTACATATTCAGAATGAGCCTGGGTTGGATTATTCACAACACAGATCTCTTTCAGTCACCAAACCGTGTCCTCAGTCAATGCTGTGTTCACAGGCCATCGGTAGAGAAGCGGCCCGCGTCAGCCGGACCCACAGTGGATGTGAACGGGTACCAGATCAGGGTGTGAGAGATTCAGCAACACCTCCGAGAAAGACTGGAAATGCATGGTGTTTCACACAGAATGTGCTCACTTACAAGGGTAGACATGAACACACATCTCCTTGAGTGGAATAGACACATCAGTGCATCATATTTATATTGATTTCTGCATCACGCTTGTCACATGTATTCTGTAAATACAGTGCAGTTAACCTTTAACTCTACTAGACACTAATGTAGTCCATTTATTGTGCCTTTTGATCAGATCTGACACTCTTTTAGGGTTTAGTCTTCCAGTATAAGCACTTAAATGAAGATACAGGAGGAGCAAAACATCCTCAGAGTCTTGTTTTCTGAACAGTGTTGGTAAAGTCTGCTTCAAATCTCAATTTACACAGATTTTTTGAGTTAGCGAACATTTTTAGTCTTCATCCACTGAATTGTTTTGGTAATATTAATATTAAAGATGACGCCACGGCAGCCATATTGCACCAGAATGCACACCAGCTGATTGGTGGAGAGGAGACAGAGTGATGAAGCCAGTTATGATATGGAGATGGTTAGGAGGCCATGATGGGCAGAAGCCGGTGGGCAGATTTGGTCAGGATGCTGGGGTTAAACCCCCCTACTCTTGTTCAAAGGACATCCTGGGGTTATTAATGAGCACAGAGAGTCAGGAGCTCGGTTTAACATCTCATCTGAAAGACGACGCTCACTGAGCAGTCCCCTTCACTATACTGGGGCATTAGGACCCACACAGACTGTAGGTTGAGCACCCCCTGCTGGCCTCACTAACACCACTGCCAGCAGCAACCTATCTTTCCCATGTGGTCTCCCAGCTCTAGCTTCAGTGGGCGACCATGTGAGAGTTGCAGAGCGCTAGTTGCCGGTAATATGGCTGTCTGCTTCTGCTCTGGAACCACAGTCCTTCTCTGATGATGTCAGTTTGACTGATTGGGTGAAATATGTTTAGCCATGCCCATCCAACAATTAAATAAACCCCGCCCCCTACTCAACATTCTGTTTCAGTTGTAAATACGTCATCATACTGAAATAACAGCGCGCTCCACATGGACTTTAAAGGCATAATTTACCAAAAGATTTACATTTACTTACATTTTTCCAGACCCACTGATAGATATCAAAAGGAACACTCCAATAATAACTGGAAATAGACTCATTTTACAGCGCCAATAGAATTAATCAACTGAGCATTACAGGACTTTTAATCCATTCAGCCATCCACCAGGAGCATGTTTAGCTTAGCTTAGCATAGATCATTGAATCGGATTAGACCATTAGCATTAGCATTATTTCCATATTTGTCCTATTTAAAACTCTTCTGTAGTTTACATTGTCTTCTGAATAGACCAGGGGTCACCATTCTCGGTCCTGGAGGGCCGGTGTCCCTGCAGGGTTTAGCTCCAACTTGCCTCAACACACCTGCCTGGGTCTTTCAAGTATACCTAGTAACACCTTGATTAGCTTGTTCAGTTGTGTTTCAGTAGGGTTGGAGCTAAAATCTGCTGGACACCGGCCCTCCAGGAACAAGTTTGGTGACCCCTGGAATAGACGGTCAGAAATCAAGACTGTAGCTGGATCTTCATTTAATAATGTGTAGATATCAGAACTGGAAAATGATGTTGAGCTGCTCATTCCTGCTTTATGATGAGCAGTTCATCATCTCCACTTCCTGACCTGATCAGATTTGGCCAGATGTGAGCGGTGATTTGAGTCGGTGTTTTCCTCTCTCTAGTGAACGTCTGCTGTTTGTGAGTGCTGATGGTGACATTAATCAGACTCATTACTGTACATCAGTGATGTGCTAAATCAGTATACAGGGTTCAGTAGATATATCAGCGCAGTCCTCCAGCCTTTGGGCTTTTCATTTTTAGATCCTTGTTTGTTTTGAACCCTTGAAAGACTGGCTGCTCTAACACACACTACAGGCAAGTCCTGACGTCAATATGAAACATGAACAGCCTTCATCACGCTCTGCAGAAGTGTTGGTCTTTCTAATCTGTCATAATGCAATGTCCTGCTATTACTGTCCTCTGATTGATCAGCCACAGGTCATACTTACATTTTGTTTATGCTGTTTGACCTGAGGGTATCACTTTACCTGAAGAGTGTTCATAAGGCTGTCATGAAACGCTTATAATCATGACACATCGTGAATATGAAGGAGATTGTATACATGCTTATGTCATTTTAAATGCTAAGATGATATTGTCTGAGACGTCTCTGTTATGACAACTTGACATTACTAAACTATTACTGTTGTACAATTCATGACAGTTATGACAGATATTCACGAAATCATGTTTATGACAGATTTATGACAACTTGACGTTACCAAGACAACAGATCTGGTCATAAATCTGCCATAAACATGATTGCCATGAAGCCATTCAAACTAAAAGTTCAGAACATTAACATGCAGTGATACAGATTAATTTAGTTATTTAAATGCCATTAAATATTAATAATAATACTGTCAAATTATTCGACAGAGCATTGACAGTTTTAACGACAAATTTATTTTGGTCGATTGAAGAAAACTGATCAGAAGAATATCCATGACACAGTTACAGCGGCCTCATGACTATCATGTTTATGACAGGTTTATGACAAGTTATGATGTCTAAGGTCATGTTGTCATGACTACATCTCAAACAATGATCTTTCTGTTTAAAATGACTTAACTGATCGAGTGACACTTAATAACAGCCATCATAAGCATGTCATGACAGCCTTATGAACGCTCCCTTCTAGTAATTGTTATTGACCTGGGGAGATTCCGTGTGGACTGTACATGTAAATGAGCTGTTAGAGCTTCAGGATGAAGTTATTAGATGATCTATTCTGCCCACACACACACACACACACACACCTATTTACACACACACACTGCAGCCAAACGTGGTGTACTATAAAGTGCACACTAGACTCATGACAGAGACACTGATGATGGTGCTGTTACTGTTCTTACTCTCTCAGCGGGTCATCATCCTGCCGTGTTATTAATGAACCGTGTGTGTGTTTGACATGCGTTTCTTATTCCTGCCAGTTTCACTTTGTCACAGCACTGGAATGTCAGTGATACACACTCTCAGTTGAAATGAAGATGTACAATAAATTGCCTACACAACTGAAAATGAAAACGGTGTGTGATTCATTCGTGACTCGTTTTACACTCCAGATGAAGATTCATTAGGACAGCTTTCATGTTCAGTTGTTGACGTTGTGTGTACGTTGTTCATCTGTAGCTCTACAACACAACACATGAATGGATTAGCAGTCTTGATATTCACATTTTACTTTTACGATATCTAGAAAAGTCAACAAGAACACAAACAAGGCAAACAAGGCCTGCAAAGCGCATTTCTCACCATACATTACCCTCATCTCAGAGGCTGATGAAGACCAAGCCAGTTCTGATTAAAGTCATCATGTTCTGTTAGTCTTTGAATCAATATTTGATCAATCTCACTGTTTATTCCACCTCATGTGTGTTATCAGTTTAAAAAGAATTAGTTTTGACAGTGTGTGCCTTCATTTGTCTGTCAACATTGCATTTTCACTTTCCTCATGCATTTCCAATTGGGTTAGGGATATAGACCCCACACATGACAGATGGGATTTTTGATTTTACACACCTTCAAAACAAGCCCATTGTGCGTGTGCGTGTGTGTGTGTGTGTGTGTGCGTGTGTGTGTGTGCGTGTGTCACAGGAGTCAGAAGGAGAGACATTATAGATCAACACAGTTTATTTAGGATGGCAGAGATAGTAAAGGCAGAGGGGTCACAGGGACCAGACGAAGGCCAGAAGGGGAAACCAGGATACTAGGGCGCACGCACGCACACACACACGCACGCACGCACACACACACACACACACACACACACACACACACACACACACACAGGTGAAAGGATGAGGACCAGACGTGGAACCAGTAGATAACAACACTAGGAGGAACACGAGAGACACAGCAGGTAACAGGAAACAGAAGCAGTGATTAACCTTCAGAACTGAGGTAGAGACACTGACCGTGTAGGGAGAATCGGTCCTTCTGGATAGGGAAGAGGTCGGACACAGAGCGAGAGTGCACTAGTAATGGTGATGCGGGGCAGGTGTGAAGCTGATCAGTGCACAGGTGACGGTGCTGATAGTGGAGGGGATGCAGACTTCAAAGGTTAGTCCTCCGACGTCCACACAGGCTGAACCGAGCGTTTCGATGAGATGATCTAGCCTACAGAGGATGAATCTTGTCCTCAGGCATCCACAACAGCTGCTGTTAATAAAATTTGTAATGATTTTTCTGTCAAAGTGATTTTAAAACTTATTTAAAGCGATCTGAAGACAAAACAAGGTTTACAGATGCTGGAAATATATGTCCTTTGATCCGTCTATGTGCACATAAAAACAGGATCTGTCTATAAATTAACTGTTTAGACACATCATACTCTTTTTGTGTATTAACACGTGTTTAGATCTCCAGGCAAAATAAAGCTAACTCATACAATTAACCCGGAGTTTTCTTTTATAATCGTCCTGCTGTTATCAGCGCGCAATGAATCTTAGGGCGTTCAAGGCTGTGGATCCACCGGTTGTGTCCTCCATTACATGGGAAACGAAGGACGCATGTTGAGGCTCATTTGGAGTCTTCGGATTCCTCTTAAATGAGAGACAGCCTTTGTCGAACCGCGATGACGCAGCGCACTTCGAATACATCCTTCAGAGGATGCAGCCTCTGTAATGAGACCCAGCTATTATGAGGGCTCTCTGGACACTATTAGAACTGCAGAATAAATTCTACTTCAGCTGATCAATGTTTCTTCTGTACTTAAAAATGAAACAATAAACTTAAGAAAAGAGTTTATTCGTGTAAAATCACAGACTTAAGAACAATTCAGATTTCCAGAGGGTATGAGGGGGTGCTGTATGATGTTTGGGTGTGTATAAAACTCTACAACAATCATAAGTGTAAACGATGACTTAAAACACAGGAGAAATGACACACATGATGAACATGGACTGCATAATAAAGTACAGTAAGGAGAGTTTTATACATGTTGATCTCTCCTGGAAAATGGCACGATCCGCTGTAGATTACCAGAGATTACTAGACTAGAGAAAACAAAACAAAGCTCATGTATATTTCAGAGGGATTAAACGCTTCAGAATCAGACAGATGTTCAGAAGAGTAATGCACAATGCAGAATCCTCCAGTATGGGTTACGTGCTGTTCCCTCTGGTAGATACAGATACACATCAGAATAAACTCTCCATTTTAATAATGCCCAAACATGAAATATTCATTGTACAAAACATTTATATAAAGAATAAATATAGATGCTGTGATGCTATAAAGGTTTTATCATGCCTGTGTAAAACATCACGCAGAGAGATTCAGTGGAGGAATGAATATTCACACACTGTAAGACTACTGTAAACATGTTTCATCAGTGAATGACGTCTGGTGTGCTGCAGAAGATCTTGTTTTATATGGAGGGAGTGATGACAGTACATTTATACACAGAGTCTCCACAGAAACCAATATATACACTACCATTTTACACTTTTAGTATCAGTAGTTTGGTCACCTGCTGACTAGAATGACTGCATGCGTTTACATTAATAATGTCATGCATTAAAATGACTAACGGCTGTGGAAGAGACGTTACTCAGCTAACATTCGCACAACGTCTCAGCAATGTTCTTTAAAGTTACGAACAGAAAACATTGATTCTAAATACTTTTAAAAACGACGTTTAAAAGGTGAAAACTGTCCTCATAATGTTCGCAGAATAATAATGTTTGAGAAATCTGAGAGAATTGTGCTGCGTTTCTCTGGAGATCTCAGTGTAGCGGCTTTAACAGTCCCTGTGTTACTGTAGGGGGCGCTGTTACAGATCCTCCTGAAATACCGCATCGCTAGATCCAAACGTGAGGTAGGAGCGGAAAGCTTTCTATGCTAAATTAAGATACCCTAGGGCTGAGCGATTTAACCGAGACAATCTTCATGTGCATTTTGTCAGTAAAGCCGGTTCTAGTAAACCTCCAGCTCGTGCGTTTAGACGGAGCAGAGTTCACTACACAGAGTCTGTTGGTCACTGATAATCTATGCTAAAATATTGGTTGAATCATGTGTTGGGTTTAATCGGTCGATAACGACTGATACTTGTGTCGCTTTAGTAGAAGCTGCACGTGAAATTACGATGTAAAATAACATGGTTTTACACCAAACTCACCTCAGAACTAGTCGAGTGTTTGACATCCTCCTGGGAGTCTCTTCTAGAGTCGTGTGTTTGTTAGTCACGCTCAGTCAATGAAAGCAGATTAATCTTCTGTTTATTCAGCCGTCGCTGATTTCTGCGGATTTCTTTGTGTGTATGTGCACAGGGTTGTGTGTTTCTGCAAGAGCGCCCTCTGGCCTTCAGGTGGAGAATTACTACAAATCAAACCAGGCTTCCTTGAGAAGGCATGCATGACTATTAGTTCACTTAATCAGCCAGCCGGTGACACGGTGGCGCGGTGGGTAGCGATGTCGCCTCACAGCAAGAAGGTCGCTGGTTCGAGTCCCGGCTGGGTCAGTTGGTGTTTCTGTGTGGAGTTTGCATGTTCTCCCTGTGTTGGTGTGGGTTTCCTCCGGGTGCTCCGGTTTCCCCCACAGTCGCTATAGGGGAATTGGGTAAGCTAAAATTATCTGGAGTGTGTGTGAACGAGTGTGTATGAGTGTTTCCCAGTGATGGGTTGCAGCTGGAAGGGCATCCGCTGTGTAAAACATATGCTGGATAAGGTTCATTCTGCTGTGGTGACCTCAGATTAAATAAAGGTACTAAGCTGAAAAGAACATGGGGTGTCAGCATCAGCGCTTCCATTTCACTTTGAATGGGTGATGTCAGGCGTTGCCGAACTGAATTGTGGATCCGTCGGCGCCACTTCAAGTTGGGAATTTCTCAACTTTTCAAGCACCAACGGAAGCGTCAGCCAATCAGATCGCTTTATGCAAATACCCCAGCTCAGACAGCAGCTGATTGCAGACTAATTTCATTGGCTGACACTGCTATGACGATTGCATCAGCCCTAACGTCGAACACGCCCTCCATCAAGCGTTGGCGCAGAAGCCCCGAGTGAATCGGGTGTAAGTTACATGATCATCAAACACTGAACAGCAGGTAAGACCAGCTCTGAGGATTCATGCCTTGAAAATCATTGAGTCCAGTCTTTGATTAAAAAACAATTCAATTAGAATTTGCAAGGATGAAACCCACAGTCACACACACACCACAGTAAGATGAATGAGCCACACACAGAGACATGTGCGCCTGTCAATCAGTGTTGTGGGCGGGAAAACTGTATTGCGTTGTCACGTTGCGGTGGGCTTCAAAATCGCTGGGATCCTATTCTAACATCAGGACTTGGTGCGTTTCTATCAGTCCGATATGACTGTGGACTAATACACACTTCTGTCCAATCAGCTTACAAACGTTGATCATATGCGCCCTTTAAATAAACGAGGCGCTCATCCAAGATGTTTCACAATGCAAGCGTACCGTCACACACATCCATCAAGTGCTTACATAGAAACACTGCCTTCAGTGGGAGTGTCCCCTAACAGCACAGCTCTGCCCAGATCAGTCCTTTACAACATATGAATGGATTCTTGATGAACATCGAGTCATTTGAACGAATCCCCAGAGAGTTGCTGTCTGAGTGTGTCCTGAAGGCAGAGCGAGCGCGGCGTGCTGTGGTTAGGAGTAGATGGACCAGTAGACGATGTTGAAGAGCGAGTACGCCGCTGGAAAGATCACGCGGGAGTACTTGTCTATGGCGTGGGTGTCGATCCAGATGTTGACGTATCCGCGAGTGGTTTTGACGCGGCTCGTCCGCTGGCTGTCGGACAGGCTGAGCTGGGCCAGGATCCGCTCCTGCCGCCCGCCGTTCTCCGGCAGCCCGTAGGTGCCCGTGGTGTTGGGGTCCACGTCGCTGTAGCAGGTGGTCATCATCATGTCCTCGTCCGGGTTCGCTATTCCACACGTGCACGGCAACTGCAGCGGTACAACACAAACACAGACTATTTGGAATAACAGCAAAACGTGGAAGAGGTGAAGCGCTCTGAAATACTTCTACAATACTTCGGTATCAAAAAACACGATTTTATGTCAAAACCCTGACGTCTATTTGACATCCACACGCTGATGCCTTTTTGACCACCAAAAATAACTACAAATGTACTCCGGGTTTTGTTTCCTACAGTGCATGCTCACAGTATATCAACATTTGATATGGATCAGAAATGCATGTTATTCAATAGTTTTAGACCATTTCATAAACTTTTTTGATCCACTTCAAATACTGTAAACTACCTGGGGCCAAAACGACGTCAAAAATGCGAATCGATTTTATGTCAATACCCTGACATCTATTTGACATCCACACGCTGATCCCATTTTGACCAGCAAAATAATTAGAAATGTACACTGGCTTTGTCTCCCTACAGTGCATGCTCTTACATAACATTACGGATCGAAACCTGTTCATCAGAATTGTCCCAAGACAAAAATGGATGTTGTTCAGTGGTTTGACAATATTCATAATCTTCTCCATGAGTGTAACTCCCCGAGGGAGTCGAAGGGGACATTTCCCCCCATGTCGAGGGTTGTTAAAGATTTCTTCAGTGTTACAGGCTAATAAGGAAATGATGACTGAGTTTTCAGAACTCTGGCTTTAATATAAGCTCAACATTTAGAGAAATCGTGCATATTTACACATCTCTGGATGACTATATCCTCATTCCTGAGATCAGAGATAAATGAAGGAGTCGTACTTGATTCCTGAGTTTCCTCTCCCGGCGCTCCTGAACGGTGGTCAGGTAGTTGACGGCGGCGTACTCGATGACGGAGAGGAAGACGAAGACGAAGCTGACCCACAGGTAGATGTCCACCGCTTTGATGTAGGAGACTCTGGGCATGGAGGCGTTGACTCCGGTGATGATGGTGGACATGGTGAGGACCGTCGTGATGCCTGCAGGTAAACAGACAGACACGCTTCACTGGAGGATCACAGCTTGTGGAGAAATACTCATTTATCTGGCACTTCTACACTTCTACTCTGCAAATATTCCTTTTCTTATAGACACTATGTTAATGATCTAAATGCAAAGTCTAAAGCAAATGGGGCGTGTCTGAATCCACTTTTGCTATTTACATGGTGACTTTATGTGTAAAAACTTCACTATCGAGAAACCGATTAAAGATCAATTACACCAGTGGTCCTCAACCCCCGGGCCATGGACCGGTACCAGTCAGTGGAACAGTTGGTAGAACTCATGAATTCTTTCTGTTTTAGTCATTATCTGAGTCTAAACGATCTTTTATTTTGACAAATGAACATATTCTCTCGCTTGCATCTCGGTCACTTGAGCGCCAAAATTTAACCTACAAGCAGCAAAATGAGTAAGAAACAGGCGTCTTTAGAAAGTTTCGTAGTGAAGGAGAAAGGCCCAGTGGAGGACCCACGAACTGCCCAGGAATGGATCTGCAACCCATTTGTCAACAAATCAGGTGAATCCAGCATGTCTGTGCAAGAAGATCAACTGCTGGAGATCGCAAATGACAGCGGCCGATCACATATCGCATCGTTTCTGCGTGCATTTTTGTTATTTCCAATGGAAACGCTCAGCTTGTGCACGCATATTAGGAGCGATGCGTTCACTTCTTCCAGGTGCACGCAGTCGAAAACATCTTCAGAATGCTGCGGGTGCACTGCGAGTCACGTGACAAGAACTGACCGATCCGCTTCATACATTGTATGGAATATACTCATTTCACTTTCTTCTGCTGCATGAGAACTCAGTAAACATCTTTAATTGGAACAAAACCCAAGTGGATTTACTGTCCGACTGATTTCCTTCAAAGTCTGATAGTACAAAAACTACTTCCATTATCCATATTATTATTACTTCATTTAGTCTAGAAAACGCTTCTTGATTTCAGAATGTTTAGACATTAAGACTAGAAACAAGACGAAACCTGTGAGAAAAGCAGTGTTTGCAGTGTGCTGTTTGTCCTACCCAGAGGAACTCTTGCAGGAACGGCTCTGCGGTCGATCCAGAAGGACACCCAAGACAGCATGACCATCAGCGTCGCCGGGAAATACGTTTGCAGCAGGAAAAAGAAGACGTGCCGGCGGAGAGTGAAGTGAATGTAGAGGCGATTGTACCAGCCTGCAAAACACAAACCTGCTGAAGCTCTGCGGTGATTACAGCACACACTGAACCTGCTCGAACAGTTCAGATCTGCAACCGTGGAGAGCTGCAGACCAACATTAATGACACAAACACCCTCACACACACACACACACACACATTTATTTCTGTCAGATCATCTGATCAGCACTGATACAGCACTGAAGCGCAGACACTGATGAAGCGCAGACGCTGATGAAGCGCAGACACTGATGAAGCGCAGACGCTGATGAAGCGCAGGCTCTACTCGCTACAGCTGATTACAGCACAGTTTATGCTCATTTATTATTAACTAAATGGTTTATTCCTCTCAGTTGTGTGCAGAAGTTTGTTCCTGAATCTATGCACATCTTGGGGTTTCCATTATGCATTTTATTAACGCAGTAATCCAAATAACACATCAAAGCAGGAGGATGGAAAGTGAATTGAAGGATCTGCACAACATCTCCTCTGACAGCGCTGACGTGTTACCTGTGCTGCTGTAGAAAGCCAGCTTGGTGGTGGTGTGGAACTTCTGGATGAAGAACTGGGACAGAGAAATCCTGTCGTCCGTGTTCAGAGACTCGTTGCCTTTCTTCCAGTAAAGCATAAGATCGTCATCAGTGTACGCGTCTGAAAATAAGACACACACTCAAGTTCAAGATGAGCTGTCATCCCTCTACATGTGTGGACATACAGAGGAAGGACATGTCGAGTCTCGCAGGATTACGGTGCTACATGAGTCTATAGGAGCTATTTTAAACCTAAATAACATACATAAACAGACTTAACTATACACATAACCTGACACACACAGAGCAACACTGCAGAGGTGTTTACGGTGGAAGAAAACATGACCGTGTGCTATATTCACATGTAAACCCTGTTCTCCTTATTGAGTGTGCGGTGCATATGGAGAGAAGAGGGTTTCTGCAGGTGGTTTGTCAGACCCACTCACCTGTATGAGGCACACTCAGAAATGCACAGTGTTTAATAGAGATGTGGAGGGATTTTCATACATCACACAAGTCAGAAAACAAACGGAGTGAGTGTGTGTTTATGAGTGTATGGGGAGTGTGTGATCGTGTGTTGATGAGGTGTGTGTGTGTGTGTGTGTGTTTGTGTACGTACAGCTCTCGATCTCCAGTGAGCAGGTCTGTGTGTCCAGAGGGAAGCGGCTCAGGTCCATGTTGCACATGGCAGTGACCGTCACCCTATAACAACACAACACAACACAACACAACACAAACAGCTGTCATCAGGGGTTAGTTCTGACCCAATATTCACAAAACATCTCAAAGCTAAAAGCAGCTCCTCTCACTGATTCAGCAATAATGTGGGAAATGTAGGACTGCTAAGTTTAGGAGATTTGACAAAGCGTTTTCAGCTAAATCAGTCAACCGTTAGCAGTAGTGATGAGACTATCCTAAACATCTGTTCTCAGAAATCTGCCCTGAAAGAAAACATCTGAACACACTGAGCATTTAATAAGTCATCCCAGAGGTTCTGCCATACTTTCAGAAACATCCAGTCGCCTGTATTTTCATATCTTCATCTGAATGTGCAGATCAGGTTGTTTTGAAACCTTGAAATCTTTATTTCGAAAGCCAAATCTTACATGTGAAGCATATAAAGCAACACACAAAGCCCAGGGCACTGTTTAAACCAGCCGAGGCTCGAACCAGCGACCTTCTTGCTGTGAGGCCATAATACTAACCACTGAGCCACCTTACATGACAACAAACTATGCTGGATATTATATTTTATACAGTCAAACCCCTGATCTGGACCGCAGCTTCCATTAGGATCAATGCAGATTAATGTGTGTGTGTGTGTGTGTGTGTGTGTGTGTGTGTGTGTGTGTGTGTGTGTGTGTGTGTGTGTGTGTGTGTGTGTGTGTGTGTGCGTGCGTGCGTGCGTGCGTGCGTGCGTGCGTGCGTGCGTGTGTGAATGCTGAAATGTTTCTAGAGCATATTCTATATAGTTTGTAAGGTAATGTTTTCTGTGTTTTAGTGGATATTTTCTATAAGAGACTCGCTTTATTTACTAAACAAGAGTTGGATTTGCATTGTAAACATTAGCTTAATAAGCTATTATTTTTTAAATTATATAGTTGTGTTAAGCTTTTAGCTAACACTCCTAACATCATTCTGGACAAATCAGCAGATTGTGTCAAATATTCTGCACAGAAATAGCAAGAAATAAACATATATCTGTCATATAAGATCCTGAATATTGCATTATTTATTTAGCAGGTCATCACATTTACAATAAAGGCCGTTTTCATCTTGTTTCTAGTTTAAATATCTAAAGATTCTTACATCGATATCTAGAAAATATAGTCTCTTTTTCAGAAATAAGTCAGAAATGAAGTGAGTTTTTCCTTAAAGCAAGCTAAATAATCTTGTTTTCACGTTGAAATGACATTGTTTTGGTTGTTTTAAAGTAATCTATATGTTTAACTTGTCTAATGCTTCATGATTTATAATGTTTGAGATATCTGGACTGGAAACACGTAAAGAACTGTGAGTAATACTGCAAGTGTATTGCACAGCTCTTCTTCTTCTTGTAGACTGACATCAGCTCTGTCCATGACAACACTGCGCCTGAATCATATTTTCCTCTAATATTTCTCTGTCTTCTGAACAGAATTGATGACATCTCTGACATTTTTCATAATCCTCTTAAAGACTTGTCGTGTAAAAGGTAATCCGCGTTTGCGTTACAGCTACAGAGCTTCGCCTCAGTGTGTTCTATTTGTCTTGTGCTGAAACTGAGAATAAATATGTAACGTAGGTCTAAAAGAGCAGGTGTTAAAGGGACAGTTCACCCAAAGTCAAAACTCTGTCATCATTCACTCTCTGAAACCTTTATGAGTTTCTTTCTTCTGAGAAACACAGCCATTTATTTTGATTAATGTTGGCAACCATTGACTTCCATAGTGTGTGTTTCCTACTATGGATGTGAACTGTCAGATTATTTACCTGTTTTAAGGTAAAACTCTCTTCATTTCACCTCATTATTTCTGAGAACAACACTATATGCTGTGCTTGTCTTAAAAAGGCTTCTTGATTTAAGAGTTGTTCGATATCTGGACTAGAAACGCATGATGTGTGTTGTGTTCACCTGAGACTGTAGAGCACGTTTCCATCTGGATACACCCGGAGCATCACGTTGTCTGTTGTGGTGTCGTGGATGAAGGATCTTTTGGAGTGGACGAAGAACATGTCGGGTACCCAGATCTTCTTGACCAGGCGGCTGTCGAAGGTCATGCTCTGGTTGTTGGTGCTGGGGAAGGACAGGCGCTCGTCTTTCCAGTAATGCCGCAGATATAGAGTCATGGTGAAGTCCTGACAGCACACACACACATTACTAAAACATCATAGACGAGGGACACCACGATACTACTGATTAATACACACACATTCCTCTTTACTCCAGAAATAGAGTTACAGACATTACATCTGACCTGTGGAGGGCAGTAATGTCCCACATGAAGATACTGCAGTAAAAACTCCTGTGTGTATATAAAACTCCTACAGTAAACTACTGTTGTGGTGATTCTACAGTTGCTATGGTAACCCTACAACTGTGGTAATTGATCTGTTGTGGTGATTCTACAGTTGCTATGGTAACACAACTATAGTAACTGATCTGTTGTGGTGATTCTATAGTTGCTATG